>NC_142030.1:83335853-83503353 GCF_982192425.1 Myodes glareolus
CATGACTTATAACACTGTCAAAAGTACTGTTAACTGTATATTTACTTTTGTTCACATATAACTTATTGTAATTATGCTTTGTAATTAGTGGAGAGCTAACTCCCACAACTGTAGTGAATGATTCATACTTCAGATTTGTTGTAGTTGTGAAGTGGAAAGTATTTCATTCAGTAAACATGTAGAAATATGGGTGTGATTTTCATTCATTAACGGCAGTCATATTATGTTATTTGCAAAATACCTTAATATATAAAAGTAAAATTTATGGGAAATTCATAATTTCTAATGCTAATTGAGTTTTGCAATCTTTTCTCTGACTTAAAATCAGGTGAGAAAGAAAAGATATGTGAGAAAAGAGAAATGAGTTGTGTGCAGAGCATCTAACATTTTACTGGGGGTAATGGGATTAGATAGTTACCTTAAGCTTGCCTGCGGTTCATCCTTATAACACTATCCTACAGCATTCATCCGCCTTGCAATTAAATGGCAAGTAATTTCATAAGCCTGTCTTGTAGATTAAGCTCATGAACAAGAGAATGCAGTGTGTTTGTAAAGCTGATTGGTATTCATTCAAGTTTTTCTCCTTTCTAGCAGAAAATATATGCAACTCCCTCCCTCCCTTCATCCCTCCCTCCCTCCTTCCCTCCCTCCCTCCTCTCTCTCACTTTCATTCCTCTTATAGTATGTACAGTGTCTGTCTGTCTCTATGTGTGTCTGTGTCTGTCTGCCTGTCTGTGTCTGTTGGTCTGTGCACATGCGCTTCGAGGCTTTTAAATAAGTTTGAAATGCAAACAGAAAAGGCAATTATGAGATTTATTTTAGTATGACTAAATGTTCTGTAGGTATATGTCTATATCTGAACTTTAATTTTTGCATTTTTCCAATAAGGGTTTTTCAACTGAGAAGAAGTAATTTATAAGGCCCTCAACAATATGGAAGTATAAATATTCTGTAGATGTTTTTATATTGAATATTGATAAGGAGAGGCTTCACTAGAATTATTGGGTACACATGAAGTAAATAGGCAATGTATGAATATATCAAACAGCAACATTCTCCATCACTCTTAGTTATAGAATGCTGTAATAATCTGTGTTATAGGCTTCAGTGCCAATTGTCACAACACAAAATTACATTATTGAAAATTTTTCTCAATGAAAATAGATTTAACATAACCAAAGATAAAGTACCATTTGAATTTAATCTATCAAAATCTGACAAAAATAACCCCAAAATGAAAAAAAAATATTCAAAAATTGATTGTAAAAGAAAGTTAGCATTGCTTCATTTGAGCAAAGAAACTGTTAAGTTCCATCTGACATTGGGGGTATGAAAATATGTACAAAATAGTTACTACTGTTGGGTACTTTCTGGGAGATATCCATCAGGCACCAGGATGGATGGGTCTTATATTTCCTCTTTCTTTCCTTTCTTACAACACGCTAAACAGAACATCTTCACACGCAGCACAGAGGCTAAAAGACCACATACCAGAGGGATGAAGTTAGGTTCCTTGGAGACCATCATTTTAGCAATATATTATCCAAGCTGACAGTTTCATCCATTGACTTTTATTAAGAAAAGTGTGTTACTTTTCAAAATCTTGCTGAGATATGAAATGAATTATAATGATTTGAGAATTTCATATATCAGCTTTAATATATTTATGACATTTTACTGAAGCTACAATGCTTTTATCTTTAATACTATAAAAAGACTCCCATCTGAAATGTTGTAATCTCAACTATAAAAAATCTTAAAGCACTATTAAGCAGAATTTCAACATGTGTCAAAATAAGAAATATTGAGATGAACCCTTGGAAAAGAGTTTTGAAATAATGGCCTCATCTTGGTAGGTTTATAAACATAATGTCAAGTGAAATATTTGAAAGAAAATCACCAGAATAGTTTCTGCAGCACCTGACTTGTTTATAGACTATTTCAACACATGTGATCAATCTACGGGAAGCATATTATTGATGACTGTATAAGAAAAGTGCAGAAGAGTGGATACCACCTCTGAGTGTGCATTATCTCACATTCAAAATTACGGGTTCTTGTTCATACTACCAGCAGCTATTGCTCAATATTTAGATCCATTATTATCCAATAGATGGTTAAAAGTTTTCCAAATATACTTTAATCCCCACCACTAACCTTATTTGATGGAACAGAGGCAACTTTTCAGTAAGAAGGAAAAGCATCACACTGAATAGTAATTCGCATACCTGAGCTTTTCAAGTCTTAAATGTTGACTTTCAGATTTAAAACTTTACCTTAAGATTTTGTTTACTGCTCATTCATTAATGATACCCTAATATGTTATTTTTAATTTATCAATGGTAATTGAAAACATTAATGTTTACTTCAAACAGGATCATGGGAAAACCCTTAATGAGGTACTTCACATATACTTTTCCATTTCACACACAAAGGCATCTATCTTGAATGATTCTTGTGTGTACTTTTCAGCTTTGGTGGCCTTGGAACCACCACATCAGACCACTCCAATGGGACCTCAAGCAATGAGTATTTTCTAAAGATCTTAATAAGTGTAATAATACACAGGGTAAAGAGTCGGGGTTTTAGATTGTCCTATACACATTTTCAGAAGACCAACTGATTAAGTCATTTATGACACGGGCAGGGCATGGTAGAACTAACTCTGATACACCACCTCATTATTTTCTTATTATTTAAAATTAATTTATAATGTTTATTTCAGGATAAAAACCCAACAAGTTACCATTTAAGTTATGTGGACACATTGTGTACAAAGTAACTTGTGTCATGTTGCTTCAAGGACTTACATTTTAATAACCATTTAAACTTTGATTGTTGAGATAACTTAAAACAAAATAAAAAATACAGAACATGCCCATTATGATTGCGGAGAAAAGTATATGAATTACTGATCAGACACAGAATTGTGCCTTTCTCCCACAGAAGCATTTAGGAAAAATAATTAAATATAATTTTATTGTTCAATTAACTAATGATGCAAAGCATGAACTCCACAGCCCATGTAACTTTTTATTTTAAAAATGATGTCTCTAAAGCCATAAAACAGAAGATCTACATTTTGTTTAAGTTATTTTAAGGTCTATAACTCAAATTAAAGATTGCATATTAATGTATCACACTGCAATATACTACAGGTTAAGGTAATTTCTGTTTTGAGTAATAAATTAAGCAAAGAACTGAACATAAAACTTATTCACAGCTTCTTTTAAAAATACAAATAAACTTACAAACATGCACAGTAAACTCTGGTGATAAAAACAGCAAGTTAAATGTCTAAAGCAAAGATTCATCTCAAATATCATATTCTTGCATCTTAGAAATTTTTGTATTTTAAATGAATAATTAAAAGAGAATCATTTCTGCCCTTCAGAACCATGAGTTAATGAATGGTCACTCACTTTACAAATGTAAACAATAAATATCATAAGAGCCTGGAGGAATTAAATGAAAGAATTCAAAGGCTGTCAGTAAAGATCAAAGCTTACCTGCAAATTTGATGTGGAATTTATTTTCAGGTTTTAATATCTGAACATACAAAGGACAATTTGGAGCAAAATCTTTCACAGCCCATGCTCTCAAAATTGTTTGATGATCCTGAAATGATAAGATATCCAAAATATCCTGAGAATAAATTTAGCAATAGAAGTATTAAATTGATAATACAAAATAAAAATAGTAAGGCAGTTAATTTACCAGATAATCACATCCATCGTTAAAGTTTAAATCTAAAAACTATTAATATCATCTTATTCTTGTTTTGGTGCTTTGTGTGCCTTTGATATTTTACACTGTATTCAAATTTGCTATGCACATGGGTATGGATTTGAACTTCTAATGTTCCTGCTTCTATCTCAGAACTGTGATTACAATCTTTTGCCACCACGTTCAGCTGAAATTTTCTTTTTTTAACACTTACTATTTACATATAGGGTCTAATTCCTAATTTAGTCAGCAATACTAAGAATTAGGACATTAGAGACTGAGAGAATAGTTGCTAAATGATATTAGGCACAGCGAGAATCATAAAAGAATGGGTACAGTGTTAGTCATAATGACATCCCCACATAACAATAGGAATTTCTCATATAAATTTAGTTGAAATTTGAAGAAAAAAATAAGCAACTTCAGTGACAACCCAAGAAGAAAACATACCAGATTGCTCACATAACAGTAAAAGTTAAAACTTTTATTCTGTTCTTATGTTCAACAGTGTATTTGTGCATACGTGTGTATATACAATGATAAGAAAAAATGGAATAAAATATAATGGGAATGTAAGGATGCTAAGAAAACTAAATTGCAAATACATTTTCAATGTGAAACCTTGCACATAAGCAATTGTATAAATTTAGGGCAGATTGATAGAAAATAAGATGTACTATTACCGGGTAGTTTCTAGAAATGGATGTTGTGGTTTAGCATTGCCGCTTAGTAGTCATATCTTCATATTGATGTTCAAGTTTAACTAAAATAAGTGAATTTCTTTAGATACACTAGCCACCTGTCACATATTTAGAGCCACATATGACTAGTAGCTGCCTTAGTGAACAGTGGAAATAAAGAAAATTCTATTCATCAGTTATTTCTTGGACAGCGAAGAAGATGAAAATAACCTCTCCTATCAATTTGTGATACAAGTAGATATATTGGGTTGAATATAGAAATACAGATATAAGAGCCTGTTGTCAATACTTGGTAACTGATATATACTTTTTATTTTACTTTATTTTTGCTATCCCAAAAATAAAAGTATTGAATTTTTATAATTTTTTTTTATAAAAGAAAACCTAGAAGCCTCCCAGGCCCCTTCAAACATCTTGATATTTAGCCAAGAACACATTTACTAGGAACCATAAAGTCACTTTTAGTCAGACACTGGATATGCTTGCACTTTGACCTCAGGCTTCCTTAATCTGCTACTTATCAGTGATGAATTTTATTCTGCTCTAAAACTACAGCCACTTGAACAAAACAGTGAATTCAACTTACACAAAAGCTGGTTAAAACTAGATCAGGATGGCATCAGTGAACACAGACATCTCCATCAGCACATACAATTCTTGAGAACACTAACCACATTACTAATGACTCCCAAATGAATATCTATTATTTAATATAGAATGATTCTGAGGTTACATCATTATAAGTAATTGAGTTATGAATATTTTCTTCATTAGAAACACAAAATTTAAACCCAAATAGAACAGAAACATAATAAAAAATACATAGCTATATATCTTTCAATTTATTTTATTTTATGTTATTTTACCATAATTTAGGCTGTGTGTTCCTCAGTATCTAATTGGACTGGATAAATCAGAATTTTCATGTAGAAAATTCAGACATTTCAATCACACATCATTGCAATAAAGGAAACAAATAGTCTATAAAAAGATTTTTTTATTTCTTCTCCATTCAAAAATTTACACTTTCTCCCCTCCTCCCATTCACCTCCTGCTCCCCCACTCATCCTCCTCCCTCACCCTCCCTCCTTAAGAGAGGGCAGGGAATCCTGCCCTGTGGGAAGTCCAAGGCCCTCCCTCCTACATCCAGGCCTAGGAAGCTTTGCATCCAAATAGACTAGGGTCCCAAAAAGTCAGTACATACAGTAGAAACAAGTCCCAGTGCCTTTATCAATGGCTTTAAGAAGCTGACCAATGGCTAAGGAAGTTGAGCTAGCAAGGAAGTCAATACCACTAAGGTTTGGTCCACCCACTGAGACAGTGTGCTGGAGCTAATGCAAGGTCACCAAATACAGCTAAAGTGGGACAGAAAGAGCATGGGACCAAACTGGACCCTCTGAATGTGACTGACAATTGGTGCAGACTGAGAAGCCAATGATAATGGCACTGGGATTTGTCTCTACTGCATGTACTGGCATTTTGGGATCCTGTTCTATTTGGATGCACACCTTCTTAAGCCTGGATGGAGTGGGGAGGGCCTTGGATTTCCCACAGGGCAGGGTACCCTGCTCTCTGTTAGGATTGGAGGGGGAGAGGGAATGGGTGGGAGCTAGAGGGGAGTGGGAGGAGGAGAGGAAGTGAAAATTTGGAATGGCATTATTTATAAAGTAATAAACAATAGAAATCAGCTAAATATTTAAAAAAAGATGATGACTGAAAATGTTGAACAAACATATTATTTTCCATAGTCTTTGAAATTTTTAATAGTAGAAATAATAAAATTAGGATAAAACATAAAAAAACAAATTCGACATTCTTATCAACAGACTTATCAATTTGCATGATGTTATCAGCTAAGTAATTGTGGACTTCCAAGACAGATAAAGCAAAATAGAGCATTGCCCATATCTCAGATGTCTCTCAGAGAACACAGTAGGAGTGACCAGTCCACACTCAAATAAGGCTTGTGTAGGTAGGTACCCAGGTCTTTTTCCCTTTTTCGTGGCGATTCTTAGGGCCATTTGACCTCTGGCTCCCTGGAGATTCTGCACTAGCACCAGCCTGAGGGTATAGCTTAGAAAGAACTTGGCTCTTTTGTTATGGTAATTCCACCTGTAACAAGGTTCCAGCTGCTGGCCCTATACTCCTGCCACACCTGCCTCCTGCAGCTGATTCTGGCCTTAGGCACAGGGCACCTGTCATCTTCTTCCACTGCTCCTGATGGGAGCTTTGCCCTTTTGCTCCCTTTGCCCACTAATATAAATACCCGATTTGAGTTTAATAAAGTTGCCATTTACTCTTTGGTGAATGAGCAGGTCTCTTGTGTCTTTGTGCTTCAACCCTTAGGACAATCGTCCATTCTCGTGGACTCGGTTTGGGAAAGCACACGCCTCAATCGGGTGTGGGAATTCACAGAAAAGCTCGGTGGCAACAGGTTTGGGCCTGGGCCTACACAACTCCATAGAGACACATCACGACAAAGTCAGCTTTTGTTCTTTGCCACCCCATCCCCCTGCAACCATGGACCTGGCTTCTAAGAAATTATGTGAAGATCAGTCTGTGAATCTGATCCTCCAATGTTTTCCCTCTCTCCTCTCCTTCCAAGCCCTCATTTCACTTCCCCTCCCCTCATCCTCTCTTCATTCTCTGTTTTTCTACAGAAAAGGCTGGTCTTCTTTGAGTGATCAGCTAGCCATGACCTACCAGGTTGCAGTTAGACTAGGCATCTCCTTTTTTAAGTAAGGCTGGATGAGGCAACCAGGTAGGAGGGAAAGGTTCCCTCCTGTCAGAGACAGTCCCTGCTCACACTATTAGGAGTTTCACTAGACGAACAAACTATACAAGAGTAACATTTACGCAGTCCCGTGCAAGCTCCCTGGTTGTCAGTTCAGTCTCTGTGAACCACTGCACACAGGTCACTTGATTCTGTGGGTTTTCTTGTGGTGACTTTGACCTCTCTGGTTCCTACAATCCTTTCTCCCCATCTTCTGCAAGATTCCCAGAGCTCAGTCTAAAGTTTGGCTGTTGGACTTTGTAGCTGTTTCCTTCAGTTGCTGGATAAAGCCTCTCTGAAGACAGTTGGCCTAGGCACCGATTATGTTTTTCTTACTGATTAACTCACTCAGGATAATCTTTTCTACTGCCATCCATTGCCAGCAAATTTTGTGATGTCATTGTTTTTACAGCTGAGTAACACTCTCTAGTGCTGGTAGGAGAGAAAATTTGCACAACCATTTTGGAAATTAATATGACAACTTTTCTGAAAATTGGGAATACATCTATCTCAAGACTCAGCTATAATACTCCTGGGTATATACCAAAAGGATTCTCTACGATAGCACAAGGATACTTGCTCAACTATGTTCATAGAAGCTTTATCTCTTCATTCTAAGTAGCTAGAAACTGGAAACAACCTAGAGGACATTCAACAGAATAATGGAAAAAGAAAATGTGACACATTTACACAATGAAGAGTATTACAGACTAAATTTAATAAACAAATCTCAAAAACATTGAAACACAAGGCATCAGTGAAGATGTGAAGTGACAGGTAGTGCCACCACTGAGGTCAGAAAATGATGTGGGCAGATATTAAATACTTATAGAAATAATAAAAACATATATACAAAACATCTATACATAAGTGCTTATAGGAACTTTACTTACAATAAATAATCAAATAAAAATAATAAATGATTTTTCACACATGAATAGGTAAAATAAATTCTGCTGTATTTATGCAAGGGAATATTTTACAGCAAAAAAAAAAAAAAAAAGAGCGACCAATCAAGCCAGAAAACACCATGGATGATCTCGAGTGTTATCGCTGAGACAGAAAGCCAGAGACAATCTGAAAAGACAATAAACTACATGATCCCAAGTCCATGCTATTCTGAAAAGGTGGAGGTACAGGGACAATTATGAGCTCAGGGTTTGCTGGGTCTGTTGTGTGTGGGAGGATGGTGTAAAGATAAAGGTAAGTGGCTAGAGCAGGGGAGAGATACCCATTTCTTCAAACTGTTGACAAACTAATGTTGAAGTCCATGGAATTTGGCTCCATTACAAGCTGGGCCTATCTCTAATTTTCATGTAAAATATTGAATTTGAGGTGCACATCACTACCACACAAGCACAACTGGCTTTTAGTGGGGCTTGGGAATCAAACTCACATCTTCGACAAGACACTGTAAACACTTGTATTTACTGAGTGAACTCCCCTGCCCAGTACATACACTTCTTCTTGTTAATTTTTTTCTTCTTTCCTCACAACACTCTCTCCTCATAGATCTATCTGAATATTCTATCTCATCCATATTTTCAAAAGATAGATTGGATTTTTGTTGATCCATTCTATTGCACTTCATTCTGTACTTTCATCCTGGAATAATATTTACCGTTTTCTCAATTGAAATAACCTTTAACATGTTTCTTTTCCCACTCATCCCAGGATCTGTGCTACCTAGATATATGGAGGTGTGGAGATATGAAGGCTTGACAGGTTGGTCATAAATGTTTGTACCCTATCTAGTCCCATTTCATTTGTCAGTATTTCCTGCACTGTGGTTCATACGCTTTTGCTCAGATCCTGCCAGCATATTTGCAAATTGATGAAAACTTTCCTAATTGAAACATCCCTGTCACTACCATACCTTTTTTTTCATATGGGTCAATTGTTTTTCTAAGTTAATTCTAGTACTACTTATGGGGTATTGTGTTGTTGAGGACATACAGTTTTATTATCCTTTAAAAATAGGTTTCAATTTGGTAATGATTGCATCATGCAAACTTCCTTTTAAACATTGTTGACATAATTTTTAAAGAACTTATTCTGAAATTGGTTTATGTCCATATTTTTGAAGTGGCCTCTCTGGAGTCCCTAATAATTACCTGAGGCATTCAATAAGATCCATCCATTACATGCTCTTAATATATTTTTTTTTCTAAATGCACAAAAGATTTGGTTCTTATTTTGTGCATGTTTTTCTCGAGAATTATTTTCCTTTGCTTAGCTTAATGTACTTTTACCAATTGTATGTGAACATGTTAAGCAATCAAGTAACTTAAGGACCCCAGAGCAGATTATGAGGGGTTTTCCTACCTTTTTTTTCTACAAATTCCTTTTTTCCACCTGCTTCCTCTGAAAATAAATCTTTGTCTTCTGTTTTCTCAATTCAGTGAAACTGCAATGATCCACTTGATTATCTTATTTTTTTAAGTAGAAACACACACATATGTTTATTTGTACATGCACATATGTACGTATATATGTATGTATGTATATATGTATGTATGCATGTATACATCTGACAAAGTAGAGCTTGTTTTGTGGCTGATCATGTTGTTTCCCTTGTTCTTATAGAGCACATTTTCACTGTGCTCATGTTGTTCTGTCTGAAAATAATTGCTTTGCATATCTTGTTAAGAGTTTGAAAAATTTGTGTGGGAATGCTTTCCCAGAACTTTCTACTCCCATATGGCAGAGAGCATCAGTTTCTCACTTACTTGTAAATATGTTTCAGACCTCAGTTAACTGTCAAAATTCAGGCTGTTGTATTGTTATTTTTCATGGATATTTTGTCTATAAGATTAAAATAAAATCAGAAGTTCCATATATAGGTGATATACTAATAATGTCTAACCTTGGACCAAAGACATTAATATCATGAATTCCACTTGAAAATTAGCTCAGAAAATATCTGAAAAGAATTCTGCTCTTAGAACATAACAATGTTTTGTGTTTGTTTGTTTTGTTATTTCTTCCCTTGGCATTTGCCTTCCCCTCATCCCTCTTAGGTGTTATTTATTCTTTACTCTTTCTATTTGTCATTTATAATGACTCTCCCAATTTTAGTTGTTTCACTAATAATTGCTATTGGTCAAATCATGTAAAGGAGAAATTCGAGAGGCCAGAAATATGCTCTCTTTTGTTCTTCTGTTCACTGATTTTGTGTCTGCACTCACTGTTGTATATCAGTGGACACTTAATAATTGAATTTTGAATTTATCAATAAATTCAAATGAAGTTTGTTTTTCTTTAGTCTAAATTGAGATAGAGGTACAATTGTAAAATTTAAGTATTTCAAAAAAGATATTCTGATGTGATCACCAGTTACATCAACCTTCCTGAATCTGTGATCACCAGTCAGTACAACCTCCTCAAATGTACTCCTCTTTTAGAAACTCCTCTTTTTCTTGCTTTCTATATGTTTACCCCCTTTTGAATATTTGTTTCTCTTCAGAAATTGTCTTTGATGATTTTTGCTGCATTTATAACCTCTAAACATAACACTATATTTAGTGTAGTTAAAAGAAAACTTTCTAACTATATTCAATCCTTCAGTGGCCTACTGTTCTTGCTTTAAAGTAACTTCCTGTATTCATTATTGTGCGTGTGTGTGTGTGTTTTGAACTTTATGTCTCATGTGAAACCCAATCTCTTTTCTAAATATCTGCTTAATATTCATAGCTGGGTACTTTAGATATTTAAATAATGTACTGAAAATACATTTTAAGAACCCCAGATTTCCATATACATTCATATTTTTTATTTGATAAAAGTCTAGTGACCAAAAGTAAAATTCTGGATAATACTCCATTGTAAGTGTACCACACTTTCTTTATCCATTCTTTGGTTGAGGGACATCAGAAAATTTGAAGGCAAATTGATGTAACTTCAGAAAATCATTCTAAATGAGATAACCCAGACACAGATAGACAAATATGGTATGTATTCACTTATAAGTATAAACTAGCTATAACATAAAGGATAGCTATGTTGCAATTCACAGACCTAGAGAGGCTAGGGAACAAGGAGGGGACATGTGGATATCCCTGGGAAGGGGAAATAGAAAAGATCGTCTGTGTGGACTAGTGGCAGGGTGGGATGAGGACTTCAAGGATCAGGTTGGCGAGTGGAGAGGGAGAGTACTGGAAGAGATCCATTCCAAGGTCAGGTCGAAACCTGATACAAGGAAGGGAAACTCCCACAAATCTACAAATAGGACCCCACGTAAGATTCCTAGCAATAATGGCTACATAGCCTAAACTGGCCCCCTCTTGTGATCAGATTAGTGACTACCCCAGTTGCCATCACAGAGCTTTCATCCAGTAACTGATGGAAACAGGTAACAGAGACTCACAGACAACCATTAGATAGAACTCAGGGAATTCTGCTGACTAGAGGGAGCAAGGATTTTAGGAGTCACAGGGGACAAGGGCATCACAAAAAACCCCATAAAACAACTAACCAAGCGCATAGGAACTCACAGAGACTAAAGTAAAACACAGGAAGCCTCCATGGAACTGACTTAGGTCTTCTAGTACATATGACAGTTGTGTAACTTGGTCTACTCATGGTGCTCCTAACAATGAAAGTAGGAAATGTTCCTGTTGCTTTGGTTGGCTCTTGTTAGCCTATTCCTCATACTGGATTGCCTTGCTCAGCCTTAATAAAAGGAAAGAAGCTTAGTCTTATGTTAACTTCATATGCTAACAATATTCTTCTAAAGAATCATTCACATGACATCTGATGGGTCCTCTTTACTAATAGTCATGGAAAACCATTAAAAGATTTAAAATGTTTTCAATATTATCACTTGCACTACTAGATAAGCCTATGGGAGGTACATTATTTCTCTTAAGTTCAAAACTTTGGGTCCAAGTGGTATATTATTGTTTGGAATAGAAAACACAATAAATATTCATTGAATAATTGAAAGTGGAAGTGATGAAAGAAGTAGTTAATAAGAGGTACTCAGCTGTATACATCAACGTAGACTCTTAAGACACAAACAAATTAATGAATAACGTGATAAGTGCTAAATAACGGGTATATAAATTAAAGTCATCTGTTAGCTTCCAAACGTAAAAAATAGTAATGGAAATGACAGGAAAACATCTGATTTTGAAAATCTAAATAAGTGGTTCAGAAGCACAATGAGAATAAAAATAGAAATAACATCCCCATGGCCTGTGGATTTCCAGAACGTTTTGGTTATAGCCACAGAATTCTATCACTAGGGCTAATATTTAGATGAATAGGCATGATAACAAAAAATTACATACTTATAACAAGGAAATTTTTTCTGTAAATGATCAAAAAATGACAATGGGAGTTAAAACTGGAGGTTAGAGTTACAATTGTCTCTTTGTTAAAAACAGATTATATAGTTTAATGGGAAAAGAGTCAAAGTATGTCTAGGGAACAGACTAGGGACAGGAAACAGTAGACCACAAGCGAATGTTGGGGAACAGTGAATAGAAGTTGAACTAATTATGATTTTAAACAGTATAATAACTTTAATTTATAAATTTAACAGGCATGCCATGTGAACAACAAGCTATTATGCTGAGCTCCAGTTCTCTCACCTCTAAAACAATTGCATGAAATGCCATAATGTAAAAAATGCCTTGACATATGAGAACTACTCAATAAATGTCAAATAGGCTTTGCTTTTTTTCAAGTTATTTTACTAAATGAACTTGCAACAGTTGTTCCAACATGTACATACCAATAATAAAATGTCAACTCCAATTTCATCCTGGTGAAAGCATGCAAACAACATTTGCGGAAAATTATATCTGCAATCTTCAATTAGTACCATATTAAGGAAAATAAAAATGCCTTTTCTATAAAAAGCACATAAAATGATTTATCTATGTGTTTGTTTTTGTATGTGTTTGTTGAGAGTGTCCCCTCTGTATGCTGTGAATACCATTAGTTAATAAAGAAACTACTTGGTCCTATGCAGAGCAGAATAGTGGTAGGCGGGAAAACAAAACTGAATGCTGGGAGACAGGAGGCATAGTCAGACAGAAGTCATGGAGTCGCCCCCAGAGACAGACATGCTGAAACCTTGCCAGAACGCCACGAGCCTCATGGTAAATTATAAATAAATGGAAATTGGTGAAATTAAGATGTCAGAGTAAGCAAATAAGAAGCTAGAACTAATGGGCCAAGCAGTGATTTAAATAATATAGTTTCTGTGTGATTATTTTGGGAGTCTGCACAGCAGGGAAATGAACAAGCAGCCTTCTACAACATGTGTTTGTTTGTTTGTATGTATATGTGTGTGTTATGTATGCTTATGAGCATGTGAATGAATATGTGAAGACCATAGTAGGAATGCAAGAGTCTTTCTCTATCATTCTCTACCTTACTATTTGAGATAGGGATTCTCACAGAACAGGAAGGCCAAAATTTAGTCTAATCTGGCTGGCTGGTGGGTATGAGAAACCACCTGATTTAGTCCTCACTTAGTATAGCCAGGTGTAATTACACTCTGCTGTTTTGGTGGGATCTCGGCCCCTAGACTTGCAAAAACAGCATTCTTACTCAAGGAGACATCTCCCTACCCAACACACATTATTGTTTTACAAATACTTAATCTGTACTAATTAAAGATAATTTTTTGGAATCGAATAGAAGACCCAGATATTAACCCACAAACCTATGATCACTTGATTTTCGACAAGGGGGCTAAAGGTATGCAATGGAAGAAGGAAAACATCTTTAACAAATGGTGCTGGCATAACTGGATGTCAACCTGTAGAAGAATGAAAGTAGATCCATATCTATCACCATGCACAAAAATCAAGTCCAAATGGATTAAAGACCTCAACATTAACCTGATTACTTTGAGCCAGATAGAAGAGAAAGTGGGAAGTAGTCTACAAGACATAGGCACAGGAGACCACTTCCTAGGTAAAACCCCAGTAGCACAGACAATAAGAGAATCAATGAATAAATGGGACCTCCTGAAATTGAGAAGCTTCTGTAAAGCAAAGGATACTTTCATTAAGACAAAAAAAGGCAACCTACTGATTGGGAGAAGATCTTCACCAACCCCTCATCAGACAAAGGTCTGATCTCCAAAATATACAAAGAACTCAAACTTATATAAGTGGTTAACCAATGTCTGATTTAATTTCAGACCTACTCTGCAAAGAGACAGCCCATGCCTAATACTGCTTGGGTGGCCATAAACGAAAGACTGGATATCCCAGAGACTTATGGAACAATCAAACATAGCTAGAAAAAAAATCAATGAAATATTGGTAATATTATTCTGCTATACTCATAGATTATTCCTTCTCCATTTGCTATCTTAAAGGTTTTCTCTGGTAACTGATAGGAGCAGGTAAAAAGACACACATCTAGACATTTTGCAGAGAGTCTAAATTGAAAGTCTCTATCCAGTTCCTTTCCTTGGACCTCAGGAAATTATATGGAAGTAGGTGAAGAGAGATTGTAAGAATCAGAAGGGATGAAGGAAACTAGGAGAACATGACCCACTGAATCAACTAAGCAAGGCATTTATGGGTTTACAAAGAATGAAACAGTAGGCACAGGACCTTCATGAGCCTGCACCAGATCCTCTGCATAGATGTTATGGCTGTTCACCTAGTTTTGCAGAACTTTTAACTGTGGGAGCCGGAGAATTTCTGACTCTTGCCTGCACTTGTATTCTTTTCCTCATGATGGGTTTCTGTTCCAGCTTCAGTGTGACGACTTCTGCCCTGTCTTATTGTATTCTGTTTTGTCATGTTTGGTTCTTTTCTCTCGGAAGACAGTTCTTTTTGAATGGGAGAAAGAGGGAAAGCATATATAGACAGGAGTGTGTGGGAGGTGTTTGGGAAAGTTCAGGGAGGAGAAACCCATTGGGATAAACTGTATGTGAGAAAAAAATCTATTTTTAATAAATAAAAACAACAACAAAATATATAAAACCTTTCAAAATCCACTTTATGTTTTGTCTTCCACAGAAATACAAAGATTTCGCTGTTTGACTTCATATTTTTATCCTTGGAATTGGTCCTAAGCCTAAGGGAAGAGAAATACCCCACTCAATGTTAGCTGTTCAGTTACTGTCTTCACTGTATAAAAGTAACCCGAATGGTATATTCACTGCTGAAAACAAAGTAAAACTTTCTTTCACTTCTTAATGTCAGTTAAATTATACTCTACATTTTCATTTTAGTAGGGTTTTTAATTTTTGGAATTTTTCAACCTAAATCAAAGTATGCCAAGTCATGGCCTAGGAAAGATTAATGACAAATTATAGACATCTTATCATCCTTAGTCAAGTATGAAACATAAACTTAGGCCAGAAGACGCCATGGCTCCCAAGTGGCTGAGAATTTTAAAGAAACTTGACTTTGCTTGATGAACAGGGAAAATACAGTGATTCAAACAAGATTGGCTAAAAGGTGAAGAAAGTTGATTATTCTCTAAATAAAATAGACTATTCCCACCATTAAGTCAATCTATCACAGCAAAATTAGAAAATCCTGATGGATGCGTGCTTCATGTTCTTTGTGTATACCACCAGAGGAAATAATTTACTTAAACAATTGAAATAAGTCTTGTAGACCAAATCCCCATGTATTTATCATCTAGCTCTACAAAAATAATTGAGTCAGGTATAGTTCTTATGTATAAAACATAAAAGATGTGCTTATTAACTGTTGAAGAGTTAATGAGCAGTGCTTTCTATTGTCCCATGTACGTTTTCCCCAAATGCCAAAGGAACACTGAAGGCTGAGGGAATTGTTGATGGGCCTCTCTACTGAACATAGTGTAAGATTCATAAGTGACTATGCTAGATGTTCAGATGTTTCCTAACAAGTAACAAATAATATCATAACTTCAGACAACATTTATTGCCAGGCAATAGGGTTAGATGTAGTTAGATATACCTATAAATACATGTATATATAATACAGTTATATTAAAAAGTATAAATTTATAGGATTATATGTTTTTTAATAAGCTTCTTCTGGTTTAGCATTAGACTTCCCCTGCTTTCCTGGGACAGAAAAACAGTTTTAAAAAGAGATGAATACAAATACAAGTGCATTTACCTTATCAAAGTAACCCAGGACCCCAATTATATTCCCTTCATGTACATTGTTTCTGAGGCCCCAAGCTATAATATAAGAAGTACCTATTGGCTTCCAAAGGATTAACTTACCACACCAAATCTACCAGGTCCTTACTACTCTGTCTTTTTATGAAAATAAACCATAGATCTCATGTGGTATGCTACATATTTTACCAGGCTTTGCTTGACTCCCTTACAACTTTGAATGGTAGCTATAAATAAAACAGAAAAATGGATCAAGTTTGAGGAAGACAGTTCAATCTTAAAATGTGTGACCACAAATCTCCAAAGGCCAAAAGACACTTAGGGAAATGCTCAACACCCTTAACCATCAGGGAAATGCAAATCAAAACAACTCTGATATGCCATTTTATACCTGTCAGAATGGCCAAGATCAAAAGTAGTGATGACAACTTATGCTGGAAAGAATGTGGAGTAAAAGTAACACTTCCCCATCGCAGGTGGGAGTGCAAACTTGTACAGTCACTCTGGACATCAGTTTGGTGATTTCTCAAAAAATTAGGAATCAATCTACCTAAAGACCCAGAAATACCACTCTGAGGCATATACCCAAAGGATAGGCAATCATATCAGAAATAAATTTGCTCAATCATGCTCACAGAAGCATTATTCATAATATCCAGAACCTGGAAACAACCTAGACATTCCTCAATTTTGAAAGGAAAAGGAAAATGTGGTATTTTTATACAATGGAGTACTTCTCAGCAGTGAAAAATGATGTCATCTTGAAATTTGCATGCAAATGGATGAAACCAGAAAAAAAATATTGAATAGGGTTACCCAGACCCAGAAAGACAAATATAATATGTATTCACTCAAAAGCAGCTTTTTGAATAAACAACAACAACAAACCAACCTCAGAGAACTTAGACAACAAAATGACCCTAAGAGAGAAATAAATAGATCTTCCTAGGAAGGAGAAAAATAAAAGTTCTCCTGAGTAAATAAGGAAAATGGGAGATAGGTTTTTGGGGGTGGGAGGGGAGAGAGGAGGAAAGAATGGGATGGGGGAAATGTATAGCTCAATTAAAAACAATAAAGTTTAAAAAATACATGACCACATAAAAGTGTATATATTGCTCCACTGCCAATTTATCTGCTGCCTTACTGGTCTCTTAAGGATTGCATAAAGTTGGAATGAAAGGAACTCCTTTATCTCCTGCACTCAAGTGCCCATCCTAAGATCAATTTTGCCAAAGGAAACTCACCTTATGTATTCTACTTAATAAAAAACACTAAAGGAATACACATATGCACTTTAATAGATAATATTTCTATAATATCCATTAAAATAAAGGAACAGCTTCCTCTTTTCATTTGTCTTAGTTAGGGCTTTTATTGCTATGAAGAAACACCTTGACGTGGAAAGTTTTATGAAGGAAAATATTCAATTGAGGTAGTGGTTTAAAGTTCAGAGGTTTAGCCCATTGTCATTGTGGTGAGACATGATGTCATGCAGGCACACTGCACTGGAGAGGTAGCTGAGAGCTCTACATCTTGTCCTGCAACAGGAAATAGTCTGAGACACTGTGTATAGCTTGAACATACATGGTACCTCAAAATTCACTCCCAAAGCAATACACTTCCTCTGTTCAACAAGGGCATATGTATCCAGCAAAGATACACTCTAGGGTCAGTTCATTTCCTTTCAAGCTACCACACAATTTTTTATATATATAACTTTAAAGCTCTAAGACTGATGATTTTCTTGATTCCTTATTTTTTAATTTTGACAGTATTAGTTCCTATTTCTTGATTTTTTAGAAAATGTTATCTACTGGCTTCCCATGACAGGAAAAGTATACCTTTGTGTTCCTTTACCTGGTCTCATGGTCACCTCCCTTGCTCCACATCTTTGAACTAGAGTTCACAAGAAATTGAGATGTGATTACCATTGAGTGTTCATTCTGCTGGCAACTGCTCTTTGTAAGACAGGAAGAGCATCACAGTTCTGTTTCAATCTGCAATAACTCTTTTCTTCGTGAGACTATTGTACTTTATTCATTTGTTGCTTCAAATCATGAAAGCAAGGTTTATCTTCTCTATTTAGGCAGTTAGAGAAAAGTACTCCAAACTTGGGTGGCTCATATAAAAGAGGACTTTAAATTTTTATTGTTCATGAGGACACCATCCATAACAAGATGCCAAATGCATGGATTTCACTATCAGACCACAAGCCTTGGCTGGGTGCTTACAAGACTGCCCTATAGTAATGGTCCTTAATATCAAAAATCATGACCAGAAGAGGAACTATCTTAATGATTTTCATTGAACTTTATTTCCTATTTTAACATCCTGGGTCTAAATATAAATCAACTGTGGCATTGTGGGAGACAGGCCTTCAGCTTTTAAATTTGAATAGGTCACATTCTGTGTACACCATTTGTCAAGCAGAAATCTGTTTTCAGTATGTTCACTCACATCAAAGAGAAGCAACTGACAGTTGTCCATGGGCAGCCCTCCATATGCTGTGACGGGACTCTGCAAATGCAAACTGTCGCATAGCCATTGGTTCAAGACTGGCTTTGGGTATTCAAGATCTCCTTTTCTTTGGTCTCATTTAAGTTTTGGAAACTACAACTTTTAGTATCTTCCCAAGAGTTGTACTCTGTTTGAAAACTAATCTGTTCAAAAATGAATGACTTCCCTTTTACCTTCTTGACTTTTCTTTTTGAGAAAAGAAAAATTCATAGACTATAGAATTCTATGTGGAAAAGAAAGGTGTTTTTTCAGAAATTTGAAAAGAATTGGATTTTTTATTTCAATCTTCTGGAAGAAGTGTGTGTGTGTGTGTGTGTGTGTGTGTGTGTGTGTGTATGCACATTCACATGTGTGTTTCTGTTCCTATGTGTATACATATACATATATGTATATATCCATATAAATATATGTGGATATAAACATATATAGATATATAAACTTTAAATTTAATCTTTTTTACTGGCATTTTCTTACACAACACTTACATAAATGCAAGTGCATTTATCCTATCAAATAACCCAGTCGATACAAATGCATGGAGATATTTGGTTTCTCCATATTTAGTTTTAAATGCATTTTTTCTGTTTCTCCTTCAGTTTCTTTGATTAGTATTTCTCATGGTAAAGATGTTCACTATATGCTCATCTACCTCCAGTGCAAATGTGGTTATTTCACAGCCATTATACGACAATAAGCAAGTCTCATCCAGTGGACAGTGTCATCTCCCAAATTTGATTGAATTGAATTGTGTGTCACAGAGAAAGCAGCTTCTCAGATCCCCTCCCTTTACTTCATATCATGTAGATATTATTTCATCCATTTAATCCTGTGTGAATAAAATGCTATGTTCTCACGGTTTACTCATATTTTGGAGTTAGTTTTATTATGTAGTCTATTTTTCTTCATATGTCTAGCATTAAGTTTACCTTCTAGACTACTAACTGAATTTTCCTGTATATATGATTTCCAGAGGCTTCTAGAGGATTCTGGAATATTTCTTGGTTGGTTGATTAGCTTTGTTTTGTTGTATATTATTCATTTATGATATAGACATGGAGATCTCACATTCCACTTAAGGTGTTTATTGAATATCAATATTTTCCGAATAGATATTGTAAAAATGATTTCTGCATCAACATTTATAGTAAGTTTCCTCTGCTTCCCCTGATTTCTCTTTTAGTTTTGGTATAAATTTTGTGTTCATTCATTCTCTTTTTCTTTATTGTTATTCTTGGAAGTTCTCTAAAGTGTCCAGTGATACCTGTGGACTGAATATATATAGGAGAAAAATATTTAAAATAGAAAAATTCTAAGAAAAGAATGGTAGTAGGGTGGTATTAAATCTGGTTTCACTATAGCATGACCAGGGATTTCTATATTTGTATACTCATATGAACATGTGAATGCATGCTTATTTGTGCACAGAAGAATATACAAACACACCCACACACCAACATATATAGCATTTTCCTTTATGATAGACCACTTCCCCAAATATTTTTATATAAAGAAGCAATAAAATACATCAAACAACTAGTGCTCAATCCACTGAGATGTAGAATGTAGCTAGGTCACACACATTTACTTTCTGGCCTTGAAAATTACCCAAATATCATACCTTTTCTCCCTGGGTTCATAAAGTATCTGCCAAGGCAAAGGTGGAGGGAATTTGCTCCTTTCTTTGACTTTGAACAAGTCCTACATACATTTCTAGTTTAAGCAATACCTGGTCCCTTCTTTTCTGAGACTTTAGATGTTCCCTTGCAACAGCAGCCATTTCTGATGCATTTCCTCTCTAAACCTAAATTTTAACTTCCTCAGGACGAGCCAGTTGCCACCCATCAACTTGCTTTATAACTTCCAGGATTCTGCTACTATTGACTCATCTACTTAACATTTAGTCCTTATGTGTATTTTTATTAACTTCTTGCCAATTTTCTACAATAAGAAAGAAATGCATTAATATATCAATTAAAGATTCCTAAATTTATGTTGTAATGTTAACTCTAGAAAATATTATACATTATTTGTACATATATGTCCCTGCTCCTCAATGAAAGAGTATAAGATTTGTAAAATTAAAAAGCTATATAAGCAAACTGATAAATACATGGAAAACAATAACTCACACGCATACGCACACAATTATGTTCAAATTCACTACTGTATCAGATCTGAATGAAAGGCGGTAGGATTTGCAAATTTAAAAGTCATATGAACACAATTGACAGCTATGTGTGAAATAGTAACACCCACATACAATTAAGTTCAAATTTCCTACTGTATCTGATCTGCTTGAAGTACTTTTATGTTCAACTATATAGGGAATCTCAAATTGAAATTACATAAAGTAATGAAGATTTAGACTAAAATAAAGAAATTTATGTGATAACAGAGAGGAATGAAGACATTTTAAAGTTTTACTTTAGTTTGTGTGTCTCTCTGTGTGTGTCTGTGTGTGTGTGGGGGGGGTCAAATGTGGGGAAGTTACCACAGAACTCAGAACAGGATAGTGCCAGGCCTCCTGCATCTGGACCTACATGCAGTTGCAAGTCACTTAATAAAGTCACTGGGAGGTGAAGCTGTGTCCTTTGTAAGAGCAGTGCATGCAGTTAACCACTGGATCATTGCTCGAGCCCTGACTTATTAAAACATATATAAAAAACCGATTTGAGATATTTTCTGACCTTGTGTTTGTGTGATGTCCGATGATTAGTTCCATGATAGCAATGACAAAATCCAAGAAACTAAGATAATCCACAGAAATCTACTTTCTCACAGACCCAAATCCTATATCCTGAACCTAAGGTGGTGACAATTTGGCTCCTTCCAGAGCTGCGAGGGGAGACCCTATGCTAAGTGCATGTCTTTCGCTCTTCTGTTCACTTTCATGTTCATTTGAAATCCTTCATGTATGCACCTTCCTTAAATTTTTCTTCTTGTATAGGGCACCATTGTTTTTAAGACTCATATTAGAGACTCACGAAAAGTGTTTTTATTACTACACTAAACTTTGTCAATACCTTGTCCCTAGGTGAATTCAAATCTTGAACCACTAAAAGTAAGGTTTCTAGCATTTGAAATTTGTGGCAATAGAATCACTTCATAGGAACCATCTTCTAATGACAGATGAGAATGCTTTTTAAAATTACAAACATGTGAACAAGAAGTTCAAATATAAACCCAATCATATTACCATTTATTAATTCAAGTTTATACAAAACCAAGTGCAGTTAAACTATCTCTTCGAAAACTTAAATCATAATCCAGTAATTTATTTGAGCTAGTTTGATTTAGAGTCGTCTGGACCTAAAAGACACATTACAAAAATTCTGTTAAGTCAGGTTACTAAAATAATTTCTGCATCTTTTTAAACAATGAACGTTCCAGTTCCCACTCTAAGTAACTTGAAAAGAATTTTCAAAGTGCATATACTAAAGAAATTCTCCAATTAATATCATTATACTTGAGTATCTATTTTCATTTGGAATTAGGGAGGTTTAGGTCAAACAAAGCTATATCTTGTAGGACATATTTAGCTAGAGGATTACTAGAAAGTAGGTAAAAGATAATAAGAGTTTTGTTGACACAATGGACAACGTTTTTAAAGCTAAAATAATTATAACTAACAAATAATTACTTAACTTTGGTGAAAGTTACAAAGTTTCATTATGCTGGTTTTTGCTTTCTTTTGTTGCTGCTGCTGTTTTCATTTGTTTGTTTGTTTGATTTTCCTATTTTATGGTTTTTTTGTTTCAACTCATACTAAGCAAAAACCTTGTATGGTAAAAACCAAGTTTACTGAGGGGGGTTCCATCAACTTACAGATGATGTCCTGTCCACTTCACAGCGGCTGCTCAGAATGAAACAGGCCTCCGCATTGTCCATCCTAAACACAGACAGGAAACAGAGTAACCACACCGAAATGCTGCTGGAGTGGCTGTGTCATTGCCTGGTCCACAGGTCTATATGTGTGTCCTGACACTTAAAGGACAGTCGGATATCTGGTCGAACTTGATTACATTTGTGAACATGTCAAATGGCATAATCATAGAGCTCTTGAATTTATTGCAGAAAAAAGAAGTTGAACTTAGCTGTTATATTTTTATTAATATACTTTGCACAAATAAGGAATGCTGATCTTTATTATATGGCTAACCTACCCAAACTACAACTACTCAGTTAGAGAGAGGGAACAGATGTGCATAGTGATTTTAAGTCAAACTCCACAGTATGTTTATGCTTCCAGGAGACTGTCCAACCTCTTGTTCCAAACTCTATTTTCTCATGCTAATGTTTTCAATTCTCAAAATTAGTAACTAAAATATATGTGTTAGTTCTTCATAAGTTGTGGTTTTAAAACATGAGAATGATTACTTTTCAAATTAGTAATGATTTATCTTTCTGGTACACTGTGATAAAGTTAGATTTTTTTAAAAAATATGTTCTCACTGGAGAAGAAAGATAAAAAGTCCAGGAAACTGACCCAAACAAAACAATTCTGAAGAAAACTTAGAGGCATGATGGCTAAATAACACTGGTATTGGACAACATTCTTTAAGCGTCATTTTTAGTAAAGCAGTGAAGTCAAGCAACTGACTTCACTTGTCAGGACTTGTTTGGAGACTCCTACTCCTTGTTCCTTGCATGGGGAGTTATGCTGAAGAATGTATTAGTTGTCAATATTAAGTCCCAAATATTTTATATAGCATTAGGATTAGAAATGTACATACAGTAGATAATCTGTCTCCCTAAGAGATGTCTTTCTCAGCCCACCTCTTAGAACAGTGCTAGGTGCTCAAGAGTCTTTTGTCATCCCTTTTCTGCAATTTATCCATTTACAATTCACATGGAGGGTTTTCTGGAAAGGTGACCCCTTTTGTGGAAAATCATTTCAATACTAGTAATGACTCAGAGAATTTATCAGAGATAGTTACAGCTAAAACAAAGAGCTTGCATTCAATTCCCAGAATAAAAAGTTTCTACCACACACATACATATCATTGCACAGTGGACAAGTTGTGTGAAGCACTTAACTCATAGTAATTTAAGGAGATTGATTTATACAGAAAAATGAATATAGTGCTTGAAAGAATGCAAATGGGGCAACATCTTCGAATGAATATATAGATATCAAATAAGAAATTGTTAAAGCTCCAATTCACATAAGTATTTGATAATATCAGACTGTTTGTAGAACTGTCACCTGTAGTATTTAATGGAGATAAACTCTAAGACAAAACATATACTATTAAGTTTTTTTTTAGTTTCCCAATATTTACCATTCGTTCTACTATTGAAGTTTCTACTTACTGTTTTTCTTTCTTAAACTAAGTCATTAAATAAAACAAACTTCAGCTAAATTTATTTTCCTCATTATAAATCAAAAGTATTTTCAGAATTCATAACTACTCAGTACCTAAGCATGACTTAGGACATTAGGTGAGTCCTGGAAGGCAAGAGCCTTAGGTTATCAATTGTGATGAGGAAACTAACAAGTTTAAAATAGTAGATGAAAGCATCCAAGGAGAAACATGAAGACACATTTGAATCTTCAAAAGCAGAGGTTAGCAAAGCTCTACTTGCTAGAGATTTCTCCTGGTATTGAAACTAAGAAAACTGTCTTGTGTTATTACTGATTCCCTGGTGGACTAGGGCCTCCCAGTCCATTCCCTCACTCTGCTTCTGTGTTAGAAGACCAGTTTTCCATAAGAAATGGTTAGACCATGGTACCTTTTAAGCCTGTTGACAGACATATAGACAATATGAGGGCAACTCATATTGCCCTCTCAGGATCCTGCATCCCCCAGCTCTGAGGACTTTTCAGACTTTATCCTCAGCAAGATAAAATGTGTTGCTGAGTACCTGCTGCAACCTTTTTAAGATTCAAACACTGGCTCATGCTTTGATATCTCACCCAATACTTAGGCCAACTATTTTATTTATAAAATAAATCCAAATTATGAAATTTGGAGAGTTTAATAATGGGAAGTTTCAACACCTCTTGTCTGTCTCTGACAGCAATCATTATTCTTTCATGGTGACTTCTCATTGTATGATATAACTGTGCTATCACAGACATCTAACTTAAACAAAAGGAGGAAACAGGCCTATATTTCTGGTAGTATTATTATGTATTCTATAAGAACTGAGCTCAATTTTAAATTTAAATATGTGTGAAATGTATCTTACAAAAATTATGAGAGAAAAGTCATCAGAGGACTAAAATTAAAATATGAGAGATAGAATGTGGTGACAATGCCTACTTTGCTCGCAGGAGATCCTGATCTTTAAGGGCTGAGCCTTGAAGGTAGATCACTCGCTGGGACCACATTGGAATCTGTAGGACCCTCCGAACTTGCACATCCATCTCAGTAGGACACAATATAACCACATAATAATCCTGTTCAAAGAAGAGTGGGCAATGGCATGAACACGACCATGCTTTATTTTATCCTACAAAGGTACACAAAATACTTAAAGAAGTTCTTTAATTATGATCACATTAAAAATGAATTTCTGCTAATAAAAAGTTAACATCTAAATTCAGAGAAATTAAATAGGATTGCACTATGATAAACATAAAGTGAGGAATGCAAACAATCAATCAGCATGAGCTATTTTAGTTTTATTAATAGCACAAAGGAAGGCAATCATGTAGTATATGTCACTCACTCCTTTTGTTTAGGTTCCACTGCAGACTGATTGTAAAATACATACTGAATGTATGTTTATGAGTCCATTTATACTTCAAATTGCTGCTTTTAGACTGTGATTTCTTATTGTCATTTAACTAATTTTATATTATGAACTTGTAATTTGGAAAATTTCTAATGAATATTGTATATTTATTAGTTGGGAGCTTGTAGTTATATTGAAAACAATAAATAATAAGATTGGTTTTAGGTGAAAATATTTTAAAGTGTATCATCATTTAGAGGCCCAGGAAATGCATCTGAAATGTAAAATGACTTAAGACTAGTCTATAAGTGATGTCAGAGGTTCATCTGTCTATGTGTTACTTTCATTGGTTAATAAAGAAACGGACTTAGCCTTTTGATAGGCCATCCCTTAGGTGGGTGGAGTAGACAGAACAGGATGCTGGGAGAAAGAAAGCAGAGTCAGGCAGATGCCATGCAGCTCTGGCCCGAGATAGATGTAGGTTAGAATCTTCCTGGTAAGCCACAACCCCTTGGTGATACACAGATTACTAGATATGGGTTAATCAGGATGTGAGAGTTAGCCAGCAAGAGGTTGGAGATAATGGACCAGGCAGTGTTTAAAAGAATACAGTTTTTGTGTGATTATTTCAGGTATAAGCTAGCCAAGGAGCCAGGCAGCATTAAGCGGCCTGCTGCTCCTTTTACATATAAGAGTTTGACTTCTCTGGAAATCCTTCCATATGAGACTCACTTAAAATGTATCTGTAGCAAAATGTTTAGTATTTAGAATCTCTATATTGTTATTAGAGTTAACTATTGTGAGATCATTAGCTGATTAGAGTATATTAATACACATATACATATAATATTTATAAAGAAAATTAAATTTATGTAAAAGTTTAAAAACATAATATAGAATAAAAGTAATAAATAAAAATACTATGTATTTTAGATATCACTTATGAATTATATTTATATTCAAAATTGTCCAGGATTTTACTCACAAAATTCTTTCAGGACAAATGAAACAAGAAACTATTTTTTTCTTTGAAATGAACTAATTGCACTGAAAAAAAAATTATACCCAAGTCTACTTTGTCTCATTAATACTTAGTCACACTCCAGAAAATGAATACACAAAAGGGAACTTTCAGACACTGGAGAGATGGCTTGGCAAGGAAAAGATCTGGATGCTCTTGGGAAAGGACATGGATTTGGTTCCCAGCACCAGCACTGAACAGTTCACAATAGTCTAAAGCACCAACTTCAGGGATCTGACACAATATTTTAACTTCTATAGCCACCCATGCACACAGATCCACAGGCATACAGAAACCCACATATGCACAGACACTTAAGTACACACATACACATTAAAAATTAAAAAATTACAAAAAGGATCTGCCATACTCTCATGTTCCTATCAGTAGCACTTCTTATAAATATACTTTTCAGGATGGTTTCTTCTTTGCTTTTTATATTTCATATTAAAACTCACTGCTTTATAGAACTATCATTTATGCTTTACCCAAGAGAGAAAACAATAATCCTTTGAGTCAAATAAAATCTTTCTTTCTAGCAATAACAAGTCCCATGTGTCTCTTAGTACACATACAGAAGGAAACCTCAAGGCTGTTTATTCCTCCAGCACTTTTTCTATGTGCTTCATTATATTTATAGTCTTTCATTTGCCTTTTTAAGATGTGGGTATATGAATAAAACTTTTCAAGAATACAGGATACACTATTCGTTAATGTACTATTAAGTATGATTCAGTATTGTACATAATATAGTTTAAATTTACCTGCAGTCTTGGATGTGCATAGAATTCATTAAGAAAATCCATCAGTAAGTCGATCTTCAGTGAGCTGACACACAGGACAACATGTTTCTCTGTCTGAGCTCTGTGACGACTATAGTTGCCACCCGATTTTTGTCTCTCCATCCACAAATAGGCCAATTGTTCAAACTGTAATGAATTTCCCACATGTGAATGGAAATCATCCCACACAAAAGTGAAAGTCAAGTGCAGTGACCGTCCCCCCCCCTTTTTTTTTATCAGGTACATGGCATTTCTTGCTCTGGAAATAGTTGAGGTTCCTGAGAATGATCAGGATACCTTTCAACAACAAACTAAACACATGATTTCCCCAGAGATTATGAATGAAGCTCATGGGCTTCGGGTGTCCAGTGAAACATATTAGTGAGATTTTACTATTATATCATATCAGAGTTAGTCCAAGTTCATGTTCAGGGAAGTATGATGTAATATGTCATTCACTGCATGAAAGGGGATAGCTATGCCAACTTTGCTCCAAATTCTTCTGCCTCATCATTCACATATCACAAAGGGGAGAAAGCTGTGTTGACATACACAGTGCCCCATGCTACCTGTGAAGTAATGAGTACAGTTGATAAAGGTCAGGGAGTCAGGCATGGCAGGATGAACCATTCCAGTTTGTTTAATGAGAATGAAAGTTTGTTTTTCATTTGTCGCATTGTGTTCTTGATTTGTTCACTTATGGGCAATCAGTGCTCATTAGAACAAAGAATTAGAGACTGGTCATTGTTTATATTTCTGCAAAGCATCTAATCCCCAAAATGCTTCATAATGTACAAATACAATACCCAGAGTTTGTGTTAGCTTATAAACATGAGAAAATAACTTTTTGTTTTTTCAAGACAAGTTTTCTTTGTATAGTTGTGACCATCCTGGACTGTAATTGGCCTGGAACTCTGAGATATGCCTGCCTCTGCTTCTCGAGTGGTGGAATTAACAACCTGCCCTACTATTGCCTGGTGAAAAATTAACTTTTTACCTACTAAAATTTATGTCTCTTTATTTTTTTCATTTCCCAAATTTAATTTCTTAGTCTAACATCCTAAAATTTAAAATTATATCACAATAGGTATTATGAGATAATCTATATTTAAAATGGGAGCAATCACTTGCGACTTGGGGAAAAAAAGTACGTAATAAAATTTAAGAAGACATTTCTGAAAAAAATATGAGAAATTCATAGAACTGTTAATAGCATGTCTTATAATATTAGTATTAAATACAAATCAGGTGTTTTTCTATTACTAGAGAAGTTTCAGTATTACATGACGCTGAGCAGCTCTGCAAAGATTAACAAGGTTCTGTTTACCTGTATGGGGAGTACCACAAGAGCAACGCAGATCATAGCAACAACAAAAAGCTTGGAAGACCATGTTTCAGGAGTGACATCCCCAAAGCCCACAGTAGAAAATGTCACAATGCAGAAATAAAGGGAGTCAAAGAGATTGAGTTTCTTGCCAATTCTTTCCAGATGCTGAATTCCACAAATGCTACAAAGCAGATATGTATTATTATTGACACTCACAAATTGGACACATTAATTTTCATTGTTGTTCTTTGAAAACAAAAGTACATTTCATAAATACATGTTATAATTGGTCTATTGATATTCAGTTTTCCCCCAGAATAATGTGACATTAATGTTTTAACTACACTATGAGAGTGTAAGCCACAATAGATAACCCCAAGAAATATTTACTGTATTTTCAGGCAAAACAAACAAAAAATTCTAACTCTAATGCAAATCAAAACAGCAAAACCTTTTATTGTTTAATTTTGGAGAAATAAATGTTTATTAATGTATGTGTGGGCATCTACAGAAAACTGTTTATTAACAATAATCAAATCATACAGTTTGATATTTATTGACTATTGTAACAATACTGAGAGGGGGTGGACCTTTAAGAAGAATTGAGGTCCCAACTCATAAAATGGATTGATGTTATTATTGTGGGAAGATTTTTGCTGTTGAGGAGATAGTATATCCTGTTGTAGGTAATATTTCTCTTTTCAAACAACCTTATGTTATGCTCTCAGCATTTTGTGATGAAATAAGAAGAGCCCAGGAAATTTTTAACACCTTTATGATTGACTTACCAGGTTATAGAACTATGATTCAATCAATTTTTGTTCTGCTCATTATAAATCAATCAATCCAGTATTCTACCATAAAGTCAGAAACCAAACTAATACTCAAGTATTTCTCAAATTGCAGCCTACAGTATCAGATAAACTTCTACAAATAGCAATTGATATGTAAAATATTCAGTACAGAAACTCTTAATGATATAAGATTTGCACAAATAAGAATTACTAAAGTCACATTAGATATAGCACCATTGCTTAATTATAAAATAAATAATAAAAAACTATAGGCAATGAATATATTTAATGCTGAGGGGTAATAATAAATTTACAACATGAAACTCAGTGTACAACTACAATAACTTGAAGACGGATATTCAAAGTCATATATCAGTATTAAAATGTGGAGACTTAGGGAATGGAAAATCATGAGGATTGTGTCCTCAGACATGAGGGTAGTCAAACTTATAAAAGCACTGAAGCTAAGCACATCAATCTACTCATTCTACATTCTGCCATGTGATGATGTAGCAAGAAGACACTGTCTTGGAAATAGAGATAAGGACCTCACCAGACACTAATTGGGCCGGAACTTAATGTGTAACATCTTCTCATTTGAATCTTTTAGAAACAAAATTTATGTAACTTATAAATTATTCATTTGCCTGTGTTTTTATGGAAACAGACCAACAAAAGATATCAAAACTGAGAATGGATTTTTTTGGCTTAGTGAATGCCTATACATGATGATTCAGCTTTGGGAATGGAAAATTGAAAGAGGCTGGGAAACTAAAAACATGAAGACAGGGACTGTATAATATTGAATATGTTGATAAGGACAATTTTCTCAGGATTATGGAAAACACGATTGTAGCAGAAGATTGCCGAGGGAGTCAGTAAAATGCTGGTTGAACAATATATATTGAAGATGATCCTGATGAGCTGAAGGTAAGAACTGAATGTTTTATTGGCAAGAAGAGCAGCAAAACTTGACTTCATTAAGTCCATGACTTTAGGAAAGCCAAATTTTCAGAGTGATAAAGTTTAATCATGGGGAGAACAAATCTATAATTCAAATATTTTGGGTGTTTCATGGCATCTCCTGATTGTACGTTAAAATCATAGAAGAGTAAATTGGTTTAAAGATAAAATTTGTTGGAAATTCTGTCTTTAGATAGAATAAAGGGAAGCAGCATTTCCTAATTTGGTAGAGGCTCATCCCATTGTTTGTAAAGAATCAAAATTGTTCTCATGAGAAAATACCAAGGATGGAGGATAAATATGAAAAAGGAAGCCAGATGCTATTCATTTGCACAATAGAAGAAGAAGCTGGAAGTCACACACGAGATCTTTAAAACCATCATGACTACCGCTAGCTGAAAATAACATGGCCCAGAATTTTATAGTTGTTTCAAGTGAGAAAGCCGAGGAATGCACAGAATTTCTAGAGTTTCTAGATTTATGTCTAGAGTAGCCTTAGCTCTCAGATTCTTGTATTATGGCACAAAGTTCTTGAGTCACTTTGTGTGGGTCCAGGTACAAACACAACAAAAGAATGTGTGCTTGACAAGATTCCTCCAGAGGACATAGAAAATAAACTTTGGCCGTTATATCATTGGAAAAAGCCAACAGCTGTTCAGAGTACATAGTCCCCTCAAAGAACTATTTCATCTAGTTATCAAAGTTATCAAAGGATTTCCTTCTGCACAGAAGTGCCTTAGGATTAGGATCGACACAACAAAGCACCAGTGTGATAATGTCCACTAAAGACTGGAGGGTGAGACTTCCTCAAACAACTCAACAGAACAGCAACATTCATGAACACCGTGGAGAGTTAATGGTTGCAAACTCTCTACTGTGAAGTTTCCTGTGCAGGCTGTGCCCAGAAAAGCCAAGTAGGTAAAACTTCCCAAGGCATTAAGAACTAACCCTTACTCTGTGTGTCTATAACTTTTGACTTGGAGTTCTAGGAAATTATCTACAAGTCCAAGGATTTCCTGTTGTTTGACCTAACAGGTTTTAAACTTATTTGTAGATATATTAAGACTTTTGAACTGCTCTTGTAATGAAAGGCATTTGATTGTATCCTTAACTGCTTTTATTTGAGGGGAAAAATATAAATTGGAATGTGCCCTCTCAAAAATTCAGGTTGAAACTTAACTATCTAGCGCAATACTATTAAGTAACAAAACTTTTAAACAGGTAGCCATGAGCACAGACATTGTGAATAGGAACGGTGACTTTATAAATATTAGAGAGAATTAGCTAGTCTTCCTTTCACATCTCACCATGTGAACACATAGCAACAAGTCTTAGACGTGGAGAGAACCCACTCATCATCCATTGATTCTGTGAATCCGTGACAAGGAATACTCAAGCACTGAGAACCAAGATATAAAAATCTTGCAAATTACCCACTCTGAAGTACTATGTATAATAGCACAAGTATAGTAGTATGAATAAAAGTGCCATTCAGGAAGGAAGGAGAGAGGAGAATTGGTGGGAAGAACAGACAGAGGGAGGAAACAGATGAAACAAGAAGAGGAATCAATTACTGACTGCTGTTACAAGTGTAAACTGAAACAAGCAGAATGAAAGAAGTGTCGATGGATGAGTTCTCATGAGTCTGTTTCTGGGCAATCTCCAGGGAAGGGACAGAAAGCAGATTAGTGGCTGCCTTGTCTGAGAGAGGGGAACAAAGATGGAAATATTCTAAAAGTAGATTGTGGTGTTTGCTAGAAAGCTCAGTATTTATGTTAAAATATGATTGAATTTACACTTAAGATGAATGAATTTGGTGATGTGCAAATTATGCTTCTGAAATCTGTTAGAGCTCAGTGTATACTTTTGGACAACCACTACAGCTTTCTGTGTGTGAGCAGATAATTCACCTATGACAACCATGGAGAAACAAAAGCAATGATTAAAAGTGAAATTAAAGAAATTCACTTTCTAGCACTTTAAAGATAATCTTTTGTCTAAGTCACACGCCATACTTATTTATCCACTTTTATTTTTTAAAAAATTATTTTGTGTAGCATTAAATCAAAACTGTAGGTTAACAGGGCAGATTTACAGGTTTAGAATAAGAAAATACAATGATACAGAGGAAACTGAAAAAAACTAACCTTTATTTACTTTACCTATTTCTGCAGCCAAGTGATTATTTCTATGTCATATCTATAAATTGATTCAGAAGGTCTGTTTATGAACATTGGGTCACAAGGGCATCCTATTCAGTAAAATGATTCCATCAATTTATTTATTTGGTTTCAAATATGCAATCTTACCAGTGTAATTAAACTGTCATATGTAGTTTCACACAACTATCAAGAAGGAATAGACATTATCAGTAGATGCTTCTTATTCATAATGACATATCCTTTAGAATGTAAATATTTATATATAATTTAAAATATTATCTAATACTTATGTACTTATTTATTGTATATGCAAAGTTGTGTGTATTGTATATGCATGTGTGTCTGTCTGTGTGTCTGTGTGTGTGTGTCAGAGAACAGCTTACAGGATTCAGCTCTTTCCTTCTGTGTTAGTTACAGGAAACAAACAAGGGCTGTCAGGATAGGTGGCAAGCATTTTCACCCACTAAGCCACCTCAATGGACCTAAATACAACCTTTATTCTTCATATAAAATGGTATTCTGTTTTGTTTTATTTTTGTTTTCTTTTTGTTGTTGTTTCAAGATAGTTTCATTGTGTGACACTCCTGGAACTAGCTCTTGTACAACAGGCTGGCCTCAAGATCTGCCAGCCTCTGCTTCCCAAGTGCTGATATTAATGGTATGTGCCACCATTGCCCGGCTTAAATTAGAATATTTAAAAAATTGAATTAATCAACATATTTTAAGAATTCAACTGTTATTTGAGAGTACTGTATTTATGCATTAAATCTGATCTATGATGACAGATAAAATATCCATTTCCTAAGACAAATGTAAATTATCTTGTTCTATATTACAAAATATCACAACTGCATTTTTAATCCTTCAATTCGTCTGTTTTAAAATATATGTACAACAGTAGTTTGTATATAATTTGATGTTAGGTTTCAAATGACCACTGAAATCTGATTATAATCCTTTCTCAAGTCTGTGGTATCCTGGGCCTTAACAGAACTTGTCACTTCTTTTCTAAACCCAGGCTCACCACATAGAGAAGTTGGGAACCTCTATTTTAAACTATGAGTTAAGTCCTAGAATTAAAACTTTGAATGTCAAGCCATCTTACCTCTGTGTGACTAAAGGTGGAACAGAAATAATCTTGATCAAGAGTAGTCCCAGCTGTCTGTACTGTGTCTACAATGCTGGGTCGTCAATAGTCTATCATTTGGTAGGGAGGGAAGAACCTAAGCCATTTTTATTGAGCTACTTATAGAGTGGGAAAATACATTGTGCTTACTTGTATGCCCACTTATGAGTACATCAGGATCCACTGGAAAGTTATAAACCCATAGAAGAGCATGATTAAACTCAATGGGCCTCAAACACACACACACACACACACACACACACACACACACACACACACACACACACATGTGGAAGTGGGAGGTGGTAGATAGGTTAATAAGAATGTTGGAAAGATGAGAGCTAGATAGGATGGCAGTATGTAAAATGCAAATTAAATGTATGGAATTTTCAAAGAACAAATTCAATAAAAGTTTTCATTAAAAATAACAAAGATCATAGAAGTGATGTGAAAATGGCAGAAATATTTAATGCCTGATTATAGCTTAAGTGTCACATATATCTCAATCTCATTAAATAGTTGTAATGAGTGTACTTATTTTTACAAATTGAGAACATCTTAATTAAGTATAAGACAGTTTATTACAACACTCTTTAATTCCATCAGTATTTGCAAATATTCATTTGTCATCATATGAGATATCCAAGGACTACAAGCAAGGAAATATATCTTTACAGACAAATGAATTTTTCTAATTTCTACACTGTTTTAATGAAAAAGTAAGTAATGCTAGGAATAGTAATACATGCTGGTAATTTTAACAGTTGGAAGGTGAAGCCAATACAAACAGGACTTCAAGGTCATTCTCAACTATAGTGAGTTTGAGACAAGGCTGGGCCAGACAATACCTTGTTAATAGAATAAAAAAATGTACATAAATATATATTTATATATGTATGTATGCAAGCTATATTAATACTACAAACAAACAAAATTTAATACTGAACTTATGAATTTCAGGTATATATACTTCACAACAAGTAAAATTTTATAAATATGGCAATTACCTAAATTAAACTTTTATATATATCATATAATAATTTATTCCTAAATTGTATAAATAAAACTAAAGAAAACCAAATGAATAAAAAATGGGACATAAATTACTTCAAGTACCAGATGAATTTAGCAAATCACTGACACAGTTTACAAATATTTGAATGATTGAATTAAGTATTTACTAAAACAAATGTTTGGCCTTCAGTACCATGTTTGTCCCTAGTAGTGAATATGACAATACTGAACTGAATCACTCAGGCCAGTAAATACCATAAAATTCAGGAAAATGTTTACTTAAAATTTGATAGAAAAAAGTAACGACAATAACTACAATACTATAAAAGGTTTCCCTGTAGTAGTTGATAATCTATGCTCTATGGTCACTCTTATTTTTTTCCAAAATATGTTGTCAGCTGTTGATGGGGAAGTATTGTTAATCAATTATCTTCAAGTGGTGGGACCAAGTTAGGGTGTGGCTTTTTGGAACCTGGAGAAAAACAAGCACACAGCCCAGGTGCTTGTTCTCTCTCTCTCTCTCTCTCTCTCTCTCTCTCTCTCTCTCTCTCTCTGTGGCTCCCTCAGAGCACAGTTGAGCTTGGACATCTCATTCCTGTTTCATGAGTTTTTCCCCTTATAATAAATAAGATATAATTGTTTTGTTTCACTAGGCTGGTTATTTTCAGAGTTGAGCTTACTTCTACAGTTAGTGGCCAGGTCTCCAGAGGCTCTAGCCAGCCACCATCAGGCTCCATGCTGAATATTCTTATGGGTATAGAATTCTCATGCAGCAGCCCCAAGTAGTCCCTAGCCATTGCGGTCCAGGATTTCTGTCACTCACGGTCACTCAGGTGTGATGCAGCCTGCCCCAGTTGTCTCTGTTTGGCATTTGTGCTCATGCAGTCACTGACCAATCAGGGACCTCCACAGACCACCCAGTCTGTGATTTCTACTAAATAACTATTTTTAATATGAGCATATCTTTTAGTATTAAATACTGAAATTCAGATTCAAACCAGGTACACTGCTACAAGTGTGTTGCAACACAATTATTGCACCTACTCCAGCTCAAACTCAACCACAGGGAAGATTCATAATTTAAAATATATATAAATTATAAATGTATAGTTTCAAAGGGCAAGACTATGGAAAACTTAACCATCCAGGACTTCAATAGCCTTTTAAATTATACCATGAACAAGGCTATGCAAGGTTTATATGATTTCCCTCTTACATCCCTCTCTTTGATTCTGGCAATTAGCTTTGTCCTTCATATTTTCACCTTAAAAACATGGTTTTATAATTGGGCCAAGAATGAGACACTTTTAGAAATGATATAGTCTTTACAGACTGATAAAGACCAACTAAAAGGGTAATTCAGAACTTTGGAGAAGGATACAACCAATTTAACAAATAAAACCCAGTCAAATGAGATGCTTTTAGAAATGACACAGGCTTTACAGACTGATAATGATCTAAACTAAAAAGGAAATTCAGCACTCTGGAGAAGGATACAGCCAATTTGAAAAACAAAACCCAGTCAATGACAGAGGGTGCTGAGACATTGTCTGAGATAATTTGTACTGTTGAATGTATTAATTGAACTTTCTCAAAGGGTTATGATAGATTGACTGATAGACTGTCTCTCCAGGAAGGTAATATGTATGCTACAAAAATTATGTTCAAGGATGTGACTTTATCTCTGCTTGACAGACTTCACACCTTGGAATCCTCAATGAAGGCATTAGAACAGAACACTAGACAGGATATCCAGACTTTAAAAAAGAAAGTGGTAAAAAGATTTTAAAAGATTGAGGAATTTATCAAATTTGATGACCAGGGACAAAAAGTACAAAGACAAAATGTAGCCTCATCAGTACATAACAAACTCCAGGATAGCTTACCAGAGTTTTTTACTGCTTTTCCAGTGATATCATCAGAAAGAACATCAGATACCAAATACCCTAAGGTTGTCAAAGAATAAAAATGGGAACTCATATGTATGACTGATCTAAAGGAAATTAAACAAGAAATTCTAGCTTATAGAATACATTTATTCTTTGTTAAGGAAATGGACAAATTATGGGTTTTAAGAAACAAAGCAACACCACAAGACTGGATACAGTTAATCTCAGTGGTCCTAGAAAATGGACGGCAGTTGCTTTGGAATTGTTACTAGAGAGAAGAAACAGGAATTTTAGAGTAACAGGGAAAAGCAAAAGAACTTGAGATTTATTAAGTATAAATTCTGGATAAGGAACTTTACTCCAATCCCCAGGATCAGGCTCCTTATAATAAACACACCTTGTCTGTATATACCACAGCAGCTTTAAATACTTGGGACAGGATCCAGGAACTAGGAATTATAATTGAAGCATATATTAGGGTAAGCAGGGTCAGAGAGATCCCTTTAGTGACTTTTTACAGAGATTAACTAAGGCTGTACAAATAGGGGTAACAGACCCAGAAGCTAGATTTGTACTGATTGAATCTTTGGCTTTTGAGAATGCCAACATAGAATGCAAAGAAGATACTTGGAACTTTAAAGGTCAGATCAACATTAACGGGTTAATTTATCTTGCATACAATAAATGTTAAGGAACTTGAGTATAGTACTGAAGCTTGGGAAGGAGAAACAATTTTCAGTGGTATGAGGAGACATCAAAATGACCAATGTTTTAATTGTGGTAGAATGGGACATCTGAGAAGAGATTGTAGACAAGGAATTTCTAGGAATAATGTTTCCTCTGGGAATGACAAGAATAGGAGGACTCAGCCTTCAGGTATATGAAGGAGGTGTGGCAAAGGTCAACATTAGACCAATGAATGTAGATCAATAAAAAACAGAAAAGACAACCTCATAATATTGAGAAACTCCTTAGGAGTCCAATAATTCCCAGTTATTGTGTAGAATGTGTCTCGCCAGAAAAATTAAAAATCTAGTGCCTACTGTAAAAAAAAAAAAAAAAAAAACTGATCTGGATTGTTGTCGGGGTTTCTGTCCTGCCTGGTTCCCACAATTGTTAAGTCCCACAGAAATCACACAGAGGTCTACATTATTTATAAACTGATTGGCCTAGTAGCTCAGATTTCTTATGCACTCTTACATCTTACATTAGCCCAATATTCATGTTTATGTTAGCCACATGGCTCAGTATCTTATTCGGTGAGCCAGTCACATCTTGCTTCTTCTGTGACTGGGTCACAAATGTAGACTAGGATGTCCTTCTTCACTAAATTCTCATTACCCTGCTTCTACTCCCTGCCTGGTTGTGCTGCCTATAATTCCTGCTTGGCTACTGGCCAATCTGTGCTTTATTAAAATACAAGTGACAGGGTACAAACCATTGCCCCACAGCACTGGACGAAAAATCAATGTGGAGAATGGATTAAACACTCTAGTAGGAATAGGAAATGTATATTCTGGCAAAGAGTACATATAAATGGCATTTTATTGAAGGTTTACTAGACATGGGTGCAGATGTAAGTAAGATGTAAGATCTTGGCATCCAAATTGGGATCTTCGAGAGGCAGATGTTCATTTTCTACGAATTAGAACCCTATCTCAAGTGAAAGAAAGCATGAGATGGGTCTAATGCATAGGGTCAGAAGGATAGACAGGGAGGCTGAGGTCATATATAGCTAATATTACAGTGAATTTGTGGAGTCATGACCTATTGCAGCACTGGAATACCCAGATTAATTTACCTGTAGCCTGGAAAATTTATGTTTCTGGGGAAGATATTAGAATTATAATACCTTATTAGCAAAGGTCACCAGACATTCAGGCCATACAAGAACACAAAGCAACTGACAAAACTTCAGAGGAATTAACAGTCCTGCCCTTAAAATGATGAATTGAGAAACCAATATGGGTTAAACAGTGTCCTCAAACAGAAGAAAAGCTGCATGCTTTAGAATAGCTGGTTCAAGAGCAACTAGATGCTCATAATATTGAAGAATCTACCAACCCTTGGAATTCTCCTGTACTTGTTGTTAAAAAGAAATTGGGAAATGGAGAATGGTGAGAGATCTTAGAGCTATCAACAAGATAATTCAACCTATGGGACCTCTACAATATGGAATTACTCTGCCTTCTCTATTACCAAAGGAATGACCTCTCATAGTTATTGATTTAAAGTATTCTTTCTTCACTATAACTTTACAAGAAAAAGATAAAGAAAAAAAATTGACTTCACATTGCCTACTTTTAATCATTCTCAGCCTACCAGGAGATATCAATGGACCATCCACTCACAGGGAATGCTCAATAGCCTTACCCTGTGACAAAACTTTTTCAGTCATTCATTGGAAATATTATATAATCAATATCCTAAATATATAATCTACCATTACATGGATGACATTTTGTCACCTGATTCAAATGCAGCTACTTTAGAAAGAATGTTTGAATAAGTTAAGAAAGTTTTGTCAAAATAGGGATTGCAAATTGCTCCTGTAAAGAATCAAGAAGGAGATTCTGTTAATTATCTATGTTACAGAATAGGGTTATAGAAAATTAGAACACAAAAGGCACAAATTAGGAGAGACTAATTATGGACTCTTAATGATTTTCAAAGATTAATAGGAGACATTTCAAGTCTGCAACCAGCTGTTGGGATAAGGCATGATGTAATAATTCATTTAAACAAAATCTTAGATGGTGTAAAGCCTTGAATAGTCCAGAGAATTAACAGCTGAAGCATAGAAGAAATTGAGAGTTGTTGAAGAGAAATTACAGGAAGTACATGTGGATAGGGTGAATTCAAATCTGAATTGTATTCTAGTAATATTTCCTTCCAGAATTTCTCCCACAGAAATTTTAATGCAAAGGGATGATCTTATCTTAGAATGGATCTTTTCACCACAAAACCAAGTAAAAGAATTAAAAACTTATGTGAGAAAAATCTCTGAATTAATTATAAAAAGTAAATTGAGACTTTGTCAATTAGCAGGTATAGACCTAGCAGAGATTATAGTGCCTTTTAGTAGTGAAGAAATAAAAGTGTTATGGGAATACAATGAACCATGGTAAAGAGCTTGTGCTGATTTGGGGGGCAAATTGATAACAATTATCTCAAAAGTGATAGACTTAACCTTATAAAGATAACTTCTTGGTTTCTTCCCCAAATTATACATGATGCACCAATAACTAGAGTCCGCACATTTTATTCTGATGCAAATAAATCAGGAATGGCAGGTTAGAAATCAGAAGAACTAAGTAAGACAGAACAAAGTCCTTATAATAATATCCAGAATGCAGAATTATATCCTATTTGTGTCTAAGGCATTGTAATGAAACTTCCAACATAGTTACTGATTCACAATATGCCCAGAGTTGTGTTGCATTTTGAAACTGCTGAATTTTTACCATATTATACAAAATTGACTTCATTATTCATTCAGGTGCAAGACATAATCAAGAATAGGTTTTGTTCTATATACATAACAAACCAACAATACCATATGGGTCTGCCAGGTCCTCTAGCACAAGGCAATGTAGAAATTCATCAATTATTGACTAAAACTGTGTTGCAGGCCTCAGAATTTCATAAAAACATCATGTCAATAACAAAGGTTTAAAGAAAGACTTTCTTATTACATGAGAGCAAGCTAAAGAGATTATAAAGAAATATCCCACTTGCTCTTCTTATAACCAAACACCATTAGCTGCAAGGATTAAACCAAAGGGTACTCAAAGATATAGAATTTGGTAGATGGGTGTGTTTCATTTTATTGAATTTGAAAATTAAAATATGTGCTTCACACCATAGAAATGTATTCAGGTTTTCAATGAGCAACTGTCTTGAGCTTGGAAAAACCTGACTCAGTAATCATGCATTTATTAGAAGCTGTGGCCATCATGGGTACTCCTGCACAAATAAAGACAGACAATGGTCCATCATATGTATCTAAGAAAATAAAATGTGTTTTTGCTTATTATAATATAAAGCATATTAGAGGAATACCAAAAAATACTACAGGTCAGGTAATTATAAAAAGTTCAAACAAAACTATAAAGGATGTGCTAAACAAACAAAAAGGAATGAAAAATATGCCCAGAAATATATTCTTTAATGCTTTATTATCCTTGAGTTTTCTTATCACTAATAAGAAAGGAACAATGGAAGAAGAGAGATATTGCATAATTGGAAAAAAAACCTCTGAATTGAATCAACCAGTGTATTTCAGGGATGTGCTGACATCACAATTAAAACCAGGAGATGTGCTACATTTGGAAAGGGGTTTTGCTATTGTTTGCACAGGGAAGAAAAACTATTGATATCATCAAAATTAATAAAGATTCGCTTTGAAAAAGAGAATCCTCTTGAGAAAGAGAAATAATAGATTATCCACAACAGTGACAAACATCCCAGTGGTAAGGAAACCATATAGGGTTGGGGTGGGGTTCTGCTCAGTTTTACAGGAAAACATACATTTTCAAAAATATAAGATATCCTGGATATTTGGATTCTGAAAGAAGGAAAAATAACTCTCCAATAAGGATCATCGAGAAAAAGGAATATGACTTATGAGAACAGGTGATCTATATCTATATCTATGTCTGTATCTATATCTATATCTATCTACACACACACACATACACACACATGTATATATATATGTATATATACATACATATATATATATATATATATATATATATATATAGAGAGAGAGAGAGAGAGAGAGAGAGAGTGGGGGAGAGAGAAAGAGAGAGAGAACATTGGATTTGGACTTGGACAATGGCTCTGTTCTTCTCTAAATCCAAGCATGTTGTTAAAAGGAATGTTCAGAGTTTCTGTCTCATGTCAGGAGCCATCTGCTATGGGTCAGATAGAAAAGTTTAGGAAAAATTTTACTTTCTCTATGCCTATTTTGTCTATTTTGTATTCTTCATTGAATGTATGTCTATATGAATAATGTTTAAGTTTTGCACAATGAACAATAGAGTTTTCTAAAGATCCCTTTCCTGTAGTAATCTTTGAAGTTTCCAGGAAGATGGGGACCCACAGCAATAACTCCACCTGATTTAGATGACATCATGAGGCTGATAGCACTATTATAAGACTGTTATTTGAGCGGGGTATTAGTTGCTGAAATGTTGAAATTCTCATGACATTCTGGCCAGAACTCCCCAAAAGAATTTTGGAAAAAAACATGTCAATTGCTTAGAAATCATTTGCAACTATGCTTAACAGTAATCTTGACATTCCACCATCACTTTACTTTTGCAGGATCCCATAAAGATAACACCACCCTCATGATAGTAAGGATGCAATTCTAAAGAACTACGTCCCCTCTCCCAAAATTGTTTGTCCTCAGGGTTTGGAACACTGTTTAGAGGTTGTTGATTATTATTTGTATCAGGTAGATAGTTTGGGTGGAAACTATGTACCTTCAGAGATTTAAAAATAAGGAAAATAGTGGGTAATAGAGTGAATACTTGTGACCTATTATTTATGAATAATTTACATTGGTGTAGTTTTGTATATTGACACAAGTTCAAATTATTTATTTGTATTTTCTGTTTACAATATTTGTACTCCTATGCAAAGTTATTCTGTCAGAATGTATACATGCATTTTTTTTTTTTTTTATCCAAAGACAGGTTTTTATTGTAAATACTTATTCAAAAAACTACTATATACAACAGAATTCTAACAGGCGTTGAAAACATTAAACATTCAGTGAAACAGTTTAAGAATTCAAAGCACATTTTAAGAAGTAAAAATGCAGCATTTAAAATAAAAATTTATTAGTACGTCAAAGCAAATTATTGTTTGTTATATTCATTTCTATATCTTAAAAATCAATTTAGTAGCTGACTTAAGAGATAAATCAGACTAATTTCCGCATCCAATTTTTTTTTTTTTTAAAAATCTGCTTTAGGATCGCATTTGAATTTCTACTTTTAAAATTAAGGAGTGCATGCCAAGGTATGTTTTCAGTTCAATGCTTTCTCCTACACTATACCACACTTTGGTTTGGCTTCCAGGCCATTTTTATGGGTCTACTGCCAAAAATCATTGAAACAATATTAAAAGCATAGTAGCTACAAGAGTTTCAATAACAGATTTCTACTTTATACAACTAGCCCATGGGGGCAAGATGGGGTTCTGCAGAGCTTATACACTGACTAAAAGCACAAATATAAACTTTATTTTTATAATTTCACTTTCACTGAAAGTTTTATAAAGGTCAGCTGACAGCCTGGCAGGCTAATACTTGAATGGAGGTGCACAGTTTCTAAAATTCTGTTTGCATGCTTCTGACAGACTGGAATGTTATATTAAATCCAAACTTAAGTTTATATTCATCCAAATTCTTAACAGGTCAATTTAGCACTCTAGGCATGCTTCATTACCAGGATCATATTAAAAAATAAAGCCTTCATTAACAGTAACAATTGATAGGTAGTTTAAAGGTATTTCCAAAAAATGCATGGTTTCAAATCTCTTCCTTTAAGTTTGTTTATTAAAAAGGAATATACATGTGATAAGAATTTTAAGTTCAGGACTAATGAAAGTTTGAAAAGTCTGATTAACATAGCTAATATTCTTATAATAATTTCATACTGGTGAACAAGATTTCTTAAAAAGTGCTAAAAGACCTTTGGATGGCAAACTTAGTTTTCACTAAAGTTCTGCTCAGGTTTTTAAAAAGTTGGAAATTCATACTAACCATGCTATTACTGGCAAACTGACTTAACAAGATAGAACATACAGGTGAAGTGTATGAAGGACCTCCCTCAGATCTCTCACTGCTGACCTCTGCCACGGCACTTCCGTGCTCACCGGACAGCACTGCTCTAAGTGCTTTCTGCTGGGAACTAAACTTGGAATGACTACATTGCTTCAGCTTCTTTCTTTCTATCTGCCAGGTCTACTGCTGTCTCTGCTCTACTTCCTCCAGGACTGCCACCTGTTTGATCAGACATCGCATCATTGATACTGGCCGAAGAACCATCCCCCTTATGAAGAATCTCCGTAGCTTCATACTCAAGTACCTCTGATGGCGTTAAAGGTTCCAAACGAACACTGCCTTGCTCACTAGCATCAGAACTCACAGTTTCAGATTCGTCTCTTTGCCGTAGAAACTGATCAATGCCAACACCCCCTGACATTAACTGCGAATCCTGCGCAGACTCTGAAGAAAACTCAGCTGCAGGGGAGTCATGCTCTTCACTCTGTTCACACGAATCTGTGTTTTCTGAACTCTGGTGTGCCTTCAGTTCCATTTCCTCACAGGTGTGCTGTGTCTGTTCTTCCTTTTCCGTATTATCTGTTCCAGCATCTGAATCGTGACTGAAGATATTCTTTGAACTGCTTTCCTGTTCTGTATCTGAAACTGTTTCGTTTCCTGCACAGTCTACTACTGCTGCAGCTTCACATACACTTGCATCACACCCACCGTCTTCTTCTGATGAAGGAGCTTTATCCTGCTTACCTTCAGAATGTGATGCTCCTGTTTCTCCTTCAGCTGTATTATGTCTTGCTGTTTCCTTAGACACAGATTCTTGTCCCTTAGTGGGAGCTTCAGTTTTTAATTCAGAAAGACGTTCAGAAGTTGGGATACAAACAGAAACTTTCTCTATTAAGACTTGACAAGTATGAGTTTCATGTTGACTTAAGTGTGTGGCCATATTATCTAAGCCAGAAACATCAGTTAGGAAATCACAATTAAGGCACACTAGAGAAATGCCCCTGAGATTTTCCGAATGCTTCTTAAATATACAAAACCTTTTACTTGGACGGTTACTATGAAAGCTCATCATATGATTTACATAGGCTTTGCTACAGCTAGTGTTGTATCTGCAAAAACTACAGTGGACATATGTAGGAAAATGGTTTGCAAAATCTTTTATTTCAGAACAACACTCAATACACTCGTGAACACCTCGACGTAACCTTAAGTTCCTCAATGCTGTATTCACCTTACTTTTCTTATTACTATTAGCGAGTGTGCTTTGTTTCTTCTGTGTAGTACAGACTTTTGACCTGATTTTAGATTTATTTCCATTAGACTTGGTTTCATTAGGTTGATTGGGATTAGATACAGTTGTATTCGGTGTACTTGTATTCAATTTAGTGGGATTTTTAGCAGTTGTATTTTCAGTCCTTGGAGGTGAGAGCTGGAGGGTAGAAGAGCTTGCACTGATGGAAGGTATAGCTGAAGATCCTGGTTGAAGAGGTCCAACTGAAGCTCGAATAGTAACTTTTGTTCCAGGGGGCAGTCCTTCTAGCTGCTTGGGCTTTACAAATGTTCGATGATGTTGAGTCTTGTGATCCATTTTTTCCTTGCATGTCAAAAACTGCAATCTGCATTTGGTACAACGATGTATTCCCTTTTTCTGATGTTTCATGTAATGATGCATATAGGGTGTGGCAATTTTAATAACTTTGAGGCAAAACGGACATAGCAAATTCTTAGTGTTTTCATGCGATGTTCTAAAATGAGATTCTACATCAGAAAATAATGATGATCTGTAATTGCAAACCTGGCAGATGTACGGCATTTCACCAGGTTTATGATTATCCTTCATATGTTGTAAAAGAATCTGTTCAGTTTCAAACGATAGCTCACAGATTTTACAAATGGTAGAAAACTCATGAAGCGTGTGTGTGCTCTCGATGTGGCACTGCAGCTGGAAGGGCGTGGGAAACTGGCGGTAGCAGTGCTGGCAAGTAGTGTGCTTCTCCCAGCTCTCACTGCTCTGCTTCTCAAGTTCCAAATGGTGTTTCATGTGGTTCATAAACCTAATATTATTTTTGAGAACTTTCAAACAACTGAAGCATTTAAAGGTTGTGTGAGTCTTCAGTTCTTCTTGGACATCTCCTTCATGTTTTCCATAATAAAAGTCATTAACTAACATGATCAATTTTCCTTTCTCTGAATCAAGAGCTTTAGTGTCATTTGTTGTATTTGCAATTTCTATTTTAGTCAATCCCAAAAAGTTATTTATCATGTCTGGACAACAATACGTCATGTGATTTTTCAGAGGATCCAAAAGATTGAAGTGAATATTACACTTAGGACATGCTCTTGGAAAAGTTGTTCCATTTTTAGATTGATTTGATGAGCAATTTGCACCTTGTGATGGTGTCACCTGCAGAGACATCACTGATGGAGGCTTTTCTAAAGAGACTATAGAAGAGGCATCTGCTCCAGAAATATTGTCACCGGGTTTAGGCTTTTTTGGGTTAACACTGCTTATGTCAGAACCAGAAGGGCGTTTTGATGAAAATAAAGTTTCATTCAAACCTGCAATAGAAAGTGATGGTCCCGCTTGGTAATGTGATAATCCTGTAGCCTGGGTCAGGTCAAACAGTAACTCTGAAGAGTTATTAGACACAACTCGTGGAGAGTTTGTTATATAACCAGGTTTAGAAAATGGTTGAACAATAACAGAACTATCTGAAGGTCTAGATTCAGGATGAAAATTTACTGGCAAGGCAGCCACAGGATTTGATGCTGGATTTGGGAAGCGTTGACTTGTAGGCTTGAATGAAGTAGTAAAACCTCGGTTAAGTGCACCATTCTTTATTCCTCGTGAATGTGAGCTGGGGTTAACTCTGTTTAAAATATTTGAAATTGCTGGTTTTGAACTTGCTATCTCTGCAACAAAGATGGGCTCATCATCATCATCATCATCATCATCATCATCATCCTCTTCAACTTCTTTCACTTTCTTCTGCCATGGCTCTAGCTCCTCTTCTTCACATTCCATAAAGAGTTCTGCCATTTTTAAATTATCTTTCTGTCGAGAGGAACTGTCACCCATCAAGTTGCAGATCTGACGTTCTGTAAGTTGTCACATTGCTTCTCTTCTCAGTAGGTATAGAAGACGGACAAGATGATCATCCTTGTAGTCAGTGTCTGAGAACACAAACTTTTCTTCTACTCATTCACAGACTCAGCACCTAAAGGCCGTGAGCGAAGCGGCTCGGCCTGACTGGAGCCCTGAGGAGGAGGAGAAAGAGGAGGAGGCGAGGGAGGAGCGCGGGCCGTGCGCCGCAACCGCCGCGGCTCCCATCGCGGAGCGGGCTCGTATACATGCATTTTTCTACCGCCTTTTAGGATTTTTTTTATATTGCTACAACTTTAAGGATATATTTTTATGTTACATAATATTTTTAATCTAACCTCTAATCAAGATACTTACACACTGTTTACATTTTGAGGTCTTTGGCCTCGTTTGCTACACTTTTGTTTACAGATTATTTAATATTCTGATATGAAGTATTAGTCTTTAAGTTACACTGCTATTAAATATTATATGTCAATAGTTGTTTATCTTTGTTATACATATAGTCAGATTAATTAGGTTCTTTGGATATTTAGAGATTCTATTCTTATGTTGTTTGTAATTTTATATTTGATATGTGTTTCTAGTATATATAGTTTTGTTTTAGTTTTGGTTCACTCTTGTTTATATAAAACAGGGAGGTGATGAGAAAGTTTTGTTTATCAATTATCTTTAAGAGGTGAAACCAAGTTAGGGTGTGGTTTTCTAGAATTCAGAGAAAATTGGGTGCATGGTTCAGGTGCTCTCTTTCTCTTTATGGCTCCCGCATTTTTGTGTGTGTGTGTGTGTGTGTGTGTGTGTGTGTGTGTGTGTGTGTGTGTGTATGTGTGTGTGTGTTATGGGCATCCTGGTTTCCTGTGAGGATTAGAATAAGTTTGAAGGATTATGTAGAAAATTACATAAACCTATCAAATTATAAAATAAGAGCACACATCATATAATTTTCAAATTCATATTATTTTAATAATTATTTTGAAAGTTTATTTATTTTAAGTTTATTTTTTTAACAAAAGCAATGTCAAGATATGACACTTAGCAAAATGTCAGACACTGAACTACTCTGCTTGTGAATCAACCTCCTACTCATCTTATATTAGAAACTGCCACCATGTGTGTGTATTGATGGTGGGGGTGTTTTGTATACACAAAGCACAAGAGAATATTTTGAAAAACGGTGGTAATTTGTTTAATCATGTGCTAATCTTTAAAATTAAGTACGCATTTAATTTTCTACATTTTAATAATAATTCATCAGGTTGTAGGAAAGGCAGCAAGAGAGTGCCTGTAAGATAGGAAAATTAGTCCATTATTGGTATGATAAACAGTTTTTAAGGCCAACACAATTGGAGAACTAGAAACAGGAAACAGGTTTTATTACAGTATGCACAAAATTTAATGCTGAATTTATACAATACTTGTTTTGCTTTGAACTCTGAATCTTACAACACATTTTTTTTTAAAGACTGAGGAGTGTTTAGATAATAATTCTCAATTCATCCACAGATATGGTGCAGTTATTTTTAACTGAAAATTTGCAATTCTCTGATCACATTTGATGAGTTTGGTTATTGTGTATCTGCATGCAGAAGAGACCTTAGGAAAGAGATGCATAGATTTCCTGATAGAAAAGACTGCCCAAATACCACACATTCACCATGAAAGTATTCTATATGTCTTTAATTTAAAAAGACAGAACTTTTCAATCAGGTAAGTATAGGTTAGAACCTGTAATTATTCCCATGGTTTAAGGTAGCTGAAGAATTTTACAAAGCAGTTTTTTTATTAGTAATACCTACAATTGAATATTTCTAATCATTTTAACTTTTCATTGCCTGCAAATCAAGCAATATTGTTCAGAGTTATTGGATAGCTAATTCTCATTACAACTTAATTAATTAATAACAAAAATTTTACTATTGTCTACTACTTGCTTAAACATTTTAAATAATTTACAATTTAAATATAAAGCATAAGTATATCAACCTTTTCTAGTTAATACTTTGCTTATTTATAACTCATAAAATTAGAATCATTTGTAACTATTTTGTATAATAAAATTAATACATATACTTAATATGACTGTATTATGAAATTTTTAAATAAAATATTTAAATGAACCTAGTAGGCATCATATATCTAACTTGTGGTTCATAATAAAAAAAAATAGATTACCAGAGAGATGATAAGACTCTCTTTGTAATCTTGATGACCTAGGTTGAGATTCTGAAACACACATGAGAACCAGACACAGTGGCACACACATCTTAATTTCAACTTTGCCTAGGAATTGCTTTCTGGGAAATGGGAGGTACAGGTTGTAAACTTTCTGGAAGCACAAGGGCCTACTAGCCCTGTATATGTATCAGGAAACAAGAGGAGACTATGTTTCAAAGAAAGTAGGAAGCAAGGATGACACTAAGGATATTTTCTCTCCTCATACTCATGAACAGATTCACACATACATATTAAAAACACACATAAAGACACTAAAACAATGATTATCTATATTGAAAAATAGTGCTATATTAATTCATACAAATAAATTTGCTCATGATTTCTTTAATAAAAATTAGTATTAATAATAATTTAGTGTTTCTCAACATATAGGTATTGATCTCTTTGAGGGTCAAGTAAAACACAGATGTTTACATTAGAATTCATAGTAGTAGCATAATTTCAGTTAAAAAGTTATAACAATGGTTGGGGGTCATTACAACATGAGAAAGTGAATTAAAGGATCACAGCATTAGAAAGGTTGAGAAACACTGACATGATCAATGTTGCACTGAATGCTAAAGCTGAAGACACAAATATAGGGCAAATTCACCCTAATTTGCAAGAAAGAGAGTCCCCCAAAATCAACGAAGAAGGTCAGGACCACTGCTAGTAATATTGATGTTGTCCAATCCATTTCTATGAGCTCTCTGCTAACCTGGATAATTTCTTTAATTGATTTCACTTTTATGCTCATCTGAAAAAGGAATGTGATTACATTAACTTTATTATAAGCTATTATGAGAATTAAATGTGCAAATGATACACAAATTACCTAGCACATAGTAATGTTTAATTAATCCCTTTATAATTTTGTTGTTTCCAATCCCTACATGACATAGAAGCATAGAAATGGGTTTACTGTAATCATTAAATTTATGTACATAATAATTAACTATAACAGAGTTCTTGCTTTTATACTTTATTTACTGCACTGTGTGTGTGTGTGTGTGTGTGTGTGTGTGTGTGTGTGTGTGTCTATGTGTCTGGGACTCTGGGTGTACATATACCTGTGGAACTTAGAGAAGTGGCTTTGCTCCTTCTACCATGTGGATCCAAAGAAAGAACTCAGTTCCTCAACTTGGGAACAAGCATCATTAATCACTAAGGAATTTTAAAGATGCCAAAGTATTACATACACTCACTGTTTTCTATTTGATAAAAATATAATGACCAAAAGTTAACAAGTGATGAGAAATATTCGTTTGTGTAACTGTACCGTTTTGTCTTTATGTATTTTTCATTTGAGGAACATCAGAAAATTTTATGGCAAACTGATGGAACTTCAAGAAAAATCATATTGAGTGAGGTACACCAGACACAAAAAGAAAAAAAAAATGCTGTATACCTATTTATAGCATATATTATTTGTAAAGTAAAGGATAACTATGCTACAATCCACAGACCCAGAGAGTCTAGGTAACAAGGAGGACCCAAATGGGCACTCATTGATCTCCAAGGAAGGGAAAATAGAAAATATCTCCTTGCTATACAGGGGGTGGTATAAGATGGGAACAGTAGGGATCTGGTTGGGGATGAGTGGAGAAGGAAAGTCCTGGAAAGGGAGACTTTTTTGGGTTATGCAGAAACCTGATGCAAGGGAAACTCCCACTAATGTAAAAGGATGACCCAACTAAGGCTCCTAGCAATACTGAATACATAGCCTGATCTGGCTGTCTCTTGTCTTCAGATTGGTGACTACCACAGTTGTCATTCAAGAGCCTTCATTTGGTTACTGATGGAAACAGATACAGGACCCACAGTCAAACACTAGTCAGAGCTCAGAGGATCCTGTTGAAGAGAGGGAGGAAGGATTTTGGGAGCCAGAGGGGTCATGGACAAAACAAGGAAACCTACAAAAACAACTGACCTGGCACATAAAAACTCACAGAGTCTGAATCAATAACCAAAGAATCTACAAGGGACTGACCTAAGCTCTCTACATAGAAGTGGTAGCTATGTATATTGGTCAATTTTCGGGACCCCTAACAATGTTAGGAGGGTCTGTGTCTAATGCTTTACCTGGCTCTTGGTAACATAGTCCTCATACTATACTTACTTTTCCAGTCTTAATAAAAAGGGAGGTGCTTAGTATTATTTCAACTTGATTATCCATGCTTTGTGGATACTCATGGAAGACCTGACCTTTTCTGAAAACAGAGTTTGGGTACAAAATGAGCTTCTGCCAATTCCACTGTGAACAGTCAGCAAGCCTGGTGATATTGGTGCAGAGCTTTAGTCACATACCTTAGTAATGACAGAGTAGATAACAGTGAAATGAAGATTTAGACAAATAAATAAATATAACCATCCATGGGTTTACTAGCTGTAACTTTGCCTAATCCTTCCTCAATGCTTCAACTCTCTTCAGCCAATGGAAATGACCTCAAGAGTGAACTAATTTTCTATGTGAGAACAGAGTTGGGTAATTTGCAATGTAGACCCATAATCATTAACTTTTGACACGTCTAAGCATGGTTGACCTTTGATGGTTCACTGCCCTTATTTACAGAATTGACAATGAATTCCTGGTAAATCAGAAAGGGGAGAAAGATTTATCACCATTCTGGACAAAAAATTTTAACATCAGAGTAATGACTTGTTTGAAAGAATAGCTTGGTCCCTTGCTCCATATTATAACGGAAAAGCCAATTTGGCCATAGACATTCAAAAGATTCAGGGCTTCATATATAAATTTGGCAATACTTGAAATTAATAGAAATTTTCATCCAATGACTTCTGACATAATTTAAATGAGTTAATGCTTGGTAGAATTAATTGAATCTCTTTTTTTATTTTGTTATTACCCATATCAAATTAATTCCACCAAACATAAACTCAAATGATTTAGGTGTTGTTAACTGCACAACAAAAGTGTATGGTTTGTAGCTGTGTAAATATTTTAGAGTTATTTGTTCCAAAGTTACTTGCATACTTTATGCCTTTGTTCATGGCTATGATTAAATGACTCTGGATTAATCATTTCTTGAAGATAATTTAAGACAACAAAGTGACTCATCAGGCTAAGATGTTTGCCAACAGCCCTATGACCTGAGTTTGATCCCTGGTATCCACATGAATCGGCTCCTGCAAACTTATGCTCTCATGTGTTCCTATACTCCCACACACATATAAACAAAATACATGATAAACATAATTCATATTAATAAAAAAGAATTTAATAGTAAAACTCTAATGCCTGAGTACATAGTTTTGCATCTGTTTTTATTGTTTAAAAGGATCAAAATAAGCATATTAAAATGTCATGTTTTACATGCTGTGTTTCTATTCTTTGCCTCAGTTTCATTGTACCTAAAAGATTCCTAGAGTTTGGCCAAAACTACTATCTTTTTTCTCAGAAATACAAGAATTCAGAGTTCCCAATCATCATTCTGTGTTCTTTACCAATTTTGGCCATATTTTACAACAAAGCTTAAACAACAGTCTGCAATACACACTGTACAGGAGATCAGCACGGAACCTGTGTGATCCTGCTCACATAGAAGCTTGACATGCTTTTGCAATAACTATGACCACAGAAAATATAAATCAGTAAATTTAATTCCAGGTTTGAAAGGAGAACTCAGGATTGAAACTCATTGCTTTGTAACCTGGAATACTGTTTCATCTCATTAAGAGTGATTTTGGTTAAAACAAAACAAGAGCAAAAACAAAATATCATACAGAATAACTATCACACATGGATACAAGCATCCCATACATATTAGGTGTAAGAAAACTAAATTTTATTGCAAAGTAAAATGAGCAGAACAAATGAGTTTTTGAAAACTTCCAAATAAAGAATCTAATGTGGCATACCATTCTGTATGCTGTGACTATGTTTTATTACATAAAGAAACTGTTTTGGCTTATGGCAGAGCATAATATAGCCAGGCAGGAAAGCAAGAAATGCATGCATATATATATATATATATATACAGAGAGAGAGAGAAAGTAGTTGAAGCCAGAGAATATGTCTAGCCATTGGATAGAAGGTGCTTAATTCATATATTTTCTGTGTGACTATTTGGATCTTCGGAGACATGAAACAAAAAAGTAGTCTCTGATTACAAATGGTGCCCACTATCTGGGATATGGATCTACATAGGACCTAAAAAATATTTAAAATAAACAAAGAAGACTTCTAGACCCACAAAAATGAGAGCCAAGTGCAGTTTCATGGCAGCCACATTTTTTTCAAATAGGCTCTGTTTGCTAGCCACAAGCAGAGGTGAGGCTTCTTTAAGAGATGGCTCTCTAATTCATACTGGTGACAAGGATGGCTGTGGCAATTTCAGGAGGTTCGACTACAGAGCACTTAAATGGGGTTTGTGATGTGTTAGAGTGCTACAAGTTGCTTAAGTGGGCAAAATAAATCCACTGTATCCCAAGTGCTGGCAATGTGATCATGGTTTGCAAAGGCAGTGAACATATCCTTACCATATTGGATGGGGCAGCCAACAGACAAAACTACAGAGTTAGTCACTGGCATACTTGTTTAGCATTTAAAAAAATAAAACCACTCCTGGTCAGAAAATTACAACAGATACATATACACACAAGAAGATATATTCAGACAAAAACAAACAAACAAACAGACAAACAAAAAACACTAAATGGGTCACAGTATTGGATAAATGTACCTGGGCTTATGATAAAGGAACTTGTATTGAAAGTCATAGATTAAAGGAGTAAAGATAATAAAATAATTATTAAAAAGGGAAAGTGTTAAAAAGAAAGCCATGTAAAGTTGGAAACTCCACAAAGAGTCTGGATTATGTATATTATTGTGTTTTCTTTGAATGTTTTCACTGTGAATAAACTAACTACAGAGAGACATTTCATTGTATGGGCTGCTAAGCTAAACCAACATATATATTTTAAAAGTATCTTGACTTCAAAATTTGAATCTAAGTTTATGTTACTTTGGAAAAAAGGGTCTGGTTTTGATTCCAAAGGGGATGGGAGCCTATGGATTCCTTTCAGACTAATATGATTTGTAAGGAGCCATCAGAATGTTGCCATTGTCAATGGTGCTGGCCTCCTACAGCTTGGAGGTAAACAGATCCTTTGTTGCTCTCAAGCATGGGCCAGAGCGCCTGGGGCTTGTATTTTTGCATTACAGAGCCTTGGTTCCCTGGCCTATCTCGACATTCCCAGGCTCCAGCAAATGGTATAAACCAATCAGCATCCGAGCCTCTCCACCCTAGAAAAGGAGAGCATAGAGTATAGGCCTAAAAAGAAAAAAGAAAAAATCAAAGGAAAAGTATCTAAAAGAAGGTACCAAAAATAACGGGGAAGAAAAACCCCATAAGTTCAATGCAGGAGGAGCTTGAGAAAATAGCCGCCAGATTTGAGTAAAAGCGAGGTAACCAAACGCGGGACAATAGGACGTGTTTACGATGGGGTATGGGAGACCTCGGCTTCCACCTCTCCCCCGTCCGTCCCTCCACCTATGTACTAGCTGGCGGCGACTGTGGGCTGTAGTTCTGTAGGGAGGCAGATATGGTCGTGTGTGTTTGACGACTGCCTTCCCTTTTCTTAAAGAGCCACAGAATCATAACAGTTTGCCTTTTGAGGTGATTTCGCCTAATTTTGATGAGAGAGCAATGCCTGGCTCTCATATGCATATTTGAATGTGGGGCACAGGCGGCCGGCAGAGCCGGTTCTGCTGGCACATGTCGGCAGGATTTGCTGGAGTCAGCAGAGGCGTCTGCAGAAAGCCAGGTCACCGTGGTGACATGGGCGGGCTAAAGTCCGGATGATGTCAAAGGCTATATGTACAATATGGATGGCGCCCAGCCTTTCCGCGGGGCTGCGGCTTTTTGGCGGAAACTTGACCCGACTGAGGCAGAAGGGTGGAGGCGGAAGCTCCGGAGTGGGCAGCGGCGTCATGGAAGGTGGAGAGGGGCCAAGCTTGGCTCATCGCTGCGGGCCATACAAAAGTCGCCACGGCTGCGTGCCATAGGGGAAGCTGTGGCTGCCAAAAATTCACAATCAAAAAGAAACACTGATACAACGCCCATTTTGAGCAGGAAGTAGCCAGACAGAATTCTCGATGCCCAAATTCCCTAAAAGATCAAGTGAGGTCCTTTCAGTGGTTACAGAGCCGCAAGCCTGCTTCTCTGAGTTCCGCTTCACTCCGTGCACCAGTTTGGACTGTGAAAAGCACATTGTACCAGCCCAGTTGATGCCTGGCCTGGCGGATGCCACAGCAGTGCCAAAAATAAGGGCAGTGCCACGGGCTGCCAGGCCAGGGGACTTCCAGTGTACCTGAAACTATGGGGGGCTCTTAGGCTGAAATGACTCTGGTTACACTTGGCTATGCTGAACTGTGCTGACTTCAGACTGGTCGTAATTATCTTAATAAAAGCGCAATCAAGGTTTAGACGCAGCAAACAGGCAGTACCGTATTACATCTACATGGTGCGACTTAAGTTTTTAAGAACTGCTTAGCATTTTAAGACTGTGATTCTTTTAAAGCAAAAAAAGGGGGAATAGCAGTAACAGCTTCCCCCAGAGAAAGGATTTCTCTTGCACTCTTTACAATTAATTTTTAATTCAAAATATTGCTGGAAAAACAGTAACAGCCAGGGCGAGTTTCGTTTCCAAGGGAACTAACTCCACGCTGCTACACAGACCAAGAAAGCGTCTATGGCGTACAACAAGGTCCATAAGACCAAAGCGCGCCATAGCTGGAGAGCCGCATCAACATGGTTGCCCGTATTCTAGGTAACAAATGCGGACCAATAGCCTGGGGCAACGGGCGGGAAGAACAATGCTGGCTATTAGCCCTAGAGATTTTCCATCTGAATAGGAGGCTGGAGAGATGGTTCAGAGGTTAAAAGCATTGCCTGCTCTTCCAAAGGTCCTGAGTTCAATCCCCAGCTACCACATGGCAGCTCACAACTGTTTGGTTTTAAATCTAATGTTTCTCCTTTTTAAAGAAAGGTTGTTTATACATTATTAGAGGGCTCTAGGCTAGGAACAGGAAAACGGGTTTCTCAAAATTATATTTTTGGAGCTATAAGCTCAACTGTGCCAGATTTAAAACGATTTATTTTAAAACTTAAATCTCAACAGTTTTAAATTAGAGATTATAATAGATTCAAAGGTTTCCTAAATATACAGGATTTAAGGTCTGTATTTTCTCATAAGGGTAATAATTATTTTACTTAAAAGTCTAAATTTTCATCATAAGTTTGATGGATTTTCAATAATATTGTCAATTTGGCTATATTGACACTGTCTCCTCAATAAAATAGGAGATCTCTCCATTATCTACTGGCTTAAATTTCTTATAAGGTTAAAAGTTCTTCTTCAATTTATATAGAGTTATTTAAAAAATATCTTATGGCATTTAACAATAAACAGCCCAATACAAAAACCTGCTACAATGGTGCAGGCCAATAAAAAAGATGTTTTGAGGTTGGCCATTCAGTCCAATTCTAAGGCCTGCTGCAATGGCACAGGCAAACAAGATTTGCTCTTTGGAACAGAGACCTGCAGGTCTCTAAGTTCAAAACCAGCCTACTTCCAGTACTGACTGTGCTGAATTTTTACACTGATATTTTTAGTACTCTTAAGTGTTAATTTGGGAGAAGAGTTTTGTTTATGTTTTTTCTAGGAATGCTGACATACATCTGGGTGCCAGCAAGACTGACCAAAAAAGTAAAAAATGCTACAAAGGATAAAGATTCGTGCGGAGGCAGCAGAGATGACCCCCTGGGCGGTGTCAAGAGCAGCTGTTTCACATTATCACCCAGAGTAGCACCCTGTGCAGCCTCTTACCTTTAAACAATTTTCTGACTGCCTTTTTTCTTCCTTAGGAATGGATGGGAACAGAGATAATCTTGGCATGCTGTCTAGGTGGAAGTGCTGTATGTCTTTGATTGGTGTGCCATCTGCTAGCCCATATGAGGAGGGACAAGGTCTTTGTGGCACAGGCCTTGGCAGCCTTGGAATGTGGATCCTCACCCCAAGTTTGGCTCTCAGCCTTAAAAGAGCTCGTAGGCAAAAGTCATGCATAGCCTTTGCACCCTCAAGGGACCAGATAGTCCCATTACACAGAGGAAGGTATGCATAGGCGGAGGGTGTGCAGACACAGCCCTTGCACTCCCAGGGAAGTAGTTGTCCCATTGCACGGGAAGGGTGTGTCTTGCTTTTCTTTCCTTTAATCGATCCACACATCATGAGGTGGGGACCAGATTGGGAAATAGGTTTTGCCTTTATTGTTCTTTGAAACAAAATAGGGGGAGCTATAAGGAGCCGTCAGAATGTCGCCATTGTTAAATGGTGCTGTCCTCCTACAGCTTGGAGGTAAACAGATCCTTTGTTGCTGCTGCATGGGCCAGAGCGCCTGGGGCTTGTATTTTTGCATTACAGAGCCTTGGTTCCCTGGCCTATCTCGAAATTCCCAGGCTCCAGCAAATGGTATTAACCAGTCAGCATCTGAGCCTCTCCACCCTAGAAAAGCAGCTGCCGCTTGGGCTCCCCTCTCTCTCTCTCTCTCTCTCTCTCTCTCTCTCTCTCTCTCTCTCTTCCTCTTTTGCTTTTCTCTCCCTCACCTGCTCTCCCTCTCTCTGTCTTTTCTCTCCTTTTCTTTTTCCCCATTTTTCCTCAACCGAGTGCTCCAAATAAAGGCGTGATTTGGGAAGGAATCTAGTTTTCGTGGTCGTCTCAGCTGGCTGGACAAGGGGGGCGTCTCACAATGATTGACGGAACAAGACCCTAAGAAAGGTCTCCATTAACTCTAAAAATATTTCACCGAGCAAACATCAGATAGCTGTTTGAAAAAAAAAATCAGTGCCCAAAATCCCTAAATGGTTGTTTATAAATGTTTGTGTTCATTGAAAGGGGGATATGATATAGAGATGAATATTTTACATTTTGGTTTGGATCTTGGGCTACTAATACAAATTTAAGGTTAGTTTTGTTATAAGTATATTTATACTATTGTGTAAAGTATTATAATTTTACAGTTCATTTAAAAATGTAGAGTTAAGAAATACAGATTAACATGTATTTCTCTATAATAATCAAAAATTTAATTACATTACTTCAATTTTCTAGATATACAGAGATATATTAGATAGGCAATTTTCAACAAAAAGACCTACAGAATATGACATTTAAAAGGTTTGAAGAACTTAGATTTTTCTCAACAGTGAGATATGACTACTTCTGGCACCACTAATTACTTCAAGAGGATAATGGGTATCGAAGAGTCTCCCTATGGAGTTTGTCAGCCATTTGCACAAGAAACTACTTTTGCCTGACCTGCTTGATAGTATGCTGTATAAACTGGACATGCAGGACCCACAGAAAAATGACTGCTGAACTTGCCTAAAAAGGGTGAGACAGTCCTTCAGAGTTCCTGCTTCATGAAAAAGTCTACCAGACATTCTACAGGACACAGAAGAAAGTGACTGACAAACTGACAATATAGACAAAACAGCCTTTTAAATTTCCTGTTTCATGGAAAATTCTGCCAGATACTATGAGTCTGTAAGCTTAAGATGTGTGTTCCAACATTATAAAAAGGCTTTGGATGACTGTCAAGATAACAACATGTCTCTGTTAATTATAGAGTTTTGGAAGTTGTTTACAACTTCCTGTTTACATAGGTAATATTATATCCTTCTGGAGTCATTGATGAATATGAAGAAAGATAGTTATATTTATGGTTTTCCTTAGTTATGATAAAATATAAATTAGCTATTAAACTTTCAAGATAAAAATAGAAAAATATTTTAAGTATAATTTTTGCTTAAGACCAGTTCTGTTACATGTAATTTTACTGTGTTAATATAAAAACTTTCCTTTTTATTTAGACAGAAAAGGGGAGATGATTTAGGATTCCTCTCTGTAGGCTGTAAATATTATTTATTTATGTTGGTTAATAAAGAAGATGCTTTGCCCAATGGCATAATATAACCAGGCAGGAAATCCATACAGGGATCTAGAGAGAAAGAAATTGGAGCAAGAGAGACACCATGTACCTGACAAAAGAGAAAGGTGTCAGAACTTTACCAGTAGGATATAGCTTCATAGTACACATAGATTAATAGAAATGGGTTAACTGAAGATATAAAAACTAGCTAGGAATATGCCTAAGACATTGACCAAACAGTGTTTTGACTAATATAGTTTCTGTGTAATTATTTGGGTCTGGGTGGCTGGGAAACAAAAAAAGCAGTGTTCAATTACAAGAATCTAATATGAAAAAAGTAGTCATTTCTTAAGTAATATTTAGGTAATTATTCTATTCAGTGTTTCATTTGTTTTGTTTAATATGTTTTTCGCTAGTTTCATTTGTTTTTACTGTTAGGAAGAGAAGGAATTGGTAGGGATTGAAGCATGGCATTGTGAACTATGGACAAGCATACTCTTTTGAACTGTCAAATGAGACTGGCTCCAATAGCTTCATATATTTTTGACTAATCTACTTTTTTTGTTTCACTCCTTTAGTTAAAATGTACAGTAGAAATTGTCTAAGGCTACAGACTATGTATAATGAAGCAAAATATGAAGTTTTTTCCTACAGTATAAACTTCAATTAAATTGATTCTGTATTGTCTAACCTGCAATATATGTTCCTTTAACAAAAATTATATTCAGTTGCAATTCATCCTCTTCAGTAAATATTTAAAGCAAAATGATGGCAAATACTAAACTCTCTGTAAAACTTGTATAAACCAAAAAGTTTATGAGGAATTATCATGAGCAATACAAAGAAATGGAGTTCATGATGGTGAGGGGAATATTATTCATTGTACAGCATTCTGCCATTTTTGTTGCTTCAGCTGTATGGAGCATGTGTTCATGTTCAGCCATAAAGTATTAAGAAAATTTGCTTCGTACTGATGGGAGATGTTTTCCACTGTAAGTTTTGGAGAAGAAAAAGATGATAATATGGGACAGAACAGTGATTGAAATAGATTAAGCAAACTCTACTCTGAGCTTACTAATGTGAAGTGATTGATGCTTTAAAATACAAGCATGGATTTTCCTAATGGCAGAAAATCTTTGACATATACTTTATTGTTTTATAATCCAGTATCTGATATATCCTAGCAGAATCAGCTGGTGCCTTAACTGATTACCCAGCATTCCTATTAATCAATGAAAATTTTTTTTATTTCTTATAAAATTATTAGTATTGTTCTCTCCAAATATTGTAATTTATTTGTGATTTTAATTTTTCTCTGTGGTGAACCATAAAATGCTTAGATTACTTATCTCCCTACCAAGTATCAGAAACACTAAGGTAAACTCGCAAAAAAAAATTATGTAAAGAGCAACACAATATAAATATGCAAAGCACTACCCCATTGTTATAATATCTTGACATATTGAAATTTGACTGACTTGGGTGGGACTGGCTTCAGTGACAGAGACTGAAGAAAGACTGAAGATTTCACAGAAAGAAAATAAAAGAACTTCAAACTTTACCAAGGGAGGTAGAACATGCTAGAGAGGGATTCAGGTAGCTTGATGGAAAAGTAAAACATATATATAAAAAAATCCCTGGAACAAACTAAAAAGTCATGCTATTTTCCAAAGAAAACAGATCAAGATGTGGGTATAAGTACAGAAATTGTGTAAGTAATTAATAACAAATTAATATTTTTTTACCCATCTCAAGAGACATGGAATAATGGTTATGAGAGTTAAATGTATGGAGATACCATCATGTCTGTTCTTCTTGAAGGGCAGTTTAGCTGCCTTGGATTGATGGTTTGGAAGACACCCAGAGGAGATATACAAACTATTGACCTTTTTTTGGTTCCAAATGTTAAGACATTTTAAAGTTTACTCAGAGAAGCCAAAGTAGATGCTATGAGATGAGGGTTAGCAGAAAAAAAATCCATGGAATTTTAGATTTTGTATGTAACAACAGATGTAGTGACAATAATGACCTCTAATCATCCCAACTGCAAGAAAGAATAGCCAGAATTTGCCCTCTTATAGGTATTGACTATTTGGGTAGGAGGAATAATGTTTTTCTTAGGAATATCATTTTGAAGAATCTAAGATAAAACACCACTGAAATATTTGAATAAAGGTTGTGATTAAAGCACTAGAAATTGATGTGATGAAATTATCCTTTCATAACTGTCAGGTCCTCTGGGAAACATTTTCAAATTTCAATATAATGATAAAAATGAGGCTTCAACATGCTTTTCATCATACAGGGAAGCAAAACTTAAAACAAGTTCAGTAATAAGACACAAAGTAAGCACCTTTTGATAAAAAAGAATAGGGATCCATGAGACTGTGACCAAACCAATAGGTCACAGTCTCATGATGAAATATAGATTAATAGAAATGGATTTATTTATGATATAATAGTAATTTAATAAGAAGACTGAGCTAATACACCAAACAATGTTGTAATTAATAAAGTTTCTCTGTGATTATTTGAGTCTGGGTGGCTGGGAAACATAAAAAGGCAAACATATCAGAATTACACTTGACTTCTCAATGAAAACCCTGAAAGACAGAAAGTCCTGGATAGACAATCATCAGACAATAAGAGACCACAGAAGTCAGCCCAGGCACCTACACCTAGCAAAGCTTTCTATCACCATAAACGAACATAGTAAGATATTCCATTACAAAACCAGATTTAAAGAATACCTATCCATAAATTCAGGACTACAGAGAGTACTAGAAGGAAAAGTCCAAGCCAAGGAAACTACCTACACTCACAAGAACATCGGAAGTAGGACAATCCCACATGAGTAAATTCCAAAGAAAGAATACACGCACGCACACACACACACACACACACACACACACACACACACACACCAATAGCAATACCAAAAATTTTAAAAAACAAGTAATAACAGGTATTAACAATAGCTGGACGTTAATATCTCTTAATAACAATGGTCTCCATTCACCTATTAAAAACAGAAGTTAACAGAATGGACACAGAAATAGAATTCATCCTTCTGCTACATACAAGAAACACACCTCAACTTCAAAGGTAGACATTATCTCAAAGTAAACAGTTGGGAAGAGATTTTCCAATCAAATGTACCTAAGAAACAAGCTAGTGTTAATATCTTAATATCTAGCAACATAGACATCAAACTAAAATTAATCAAAAGAGACAAAGAGAGTCATTTCAATGAAATAAAGAGTTGGTTCTTTGAGGAAAAAATCTACAGGATGGAAAAACCTTTATCCAGACTAATGAAAAAGGCATAGAGAATATAAAAATTAGCAAAATCAGAAATGAAAAGAAAAACATAACAACAGACAATGAAAATCCAGAGAATAATCAGGCCATACTTCAAAAATCTAAACAAAATAGGAAAATTTAAAGGAAATGGACAATTTTCTGAATATTTCCCACATACCAAAATTAAATCAAGAATAGATAAACAATTTAAATATACCTTTGAACCCTAAGGAAATAGAAATATCATCAAATGCCCCCCACACACAAAAAGCAAGATGGTTTCAGCACAGAATTCTATCAGAATTTCAAAGAGCTAATACCAACATTCCTCAAAATATTATTCAAAATAAAAACACAAGGAACATTGCTAAACTATTTTAACAAGGTGACAATTGCCCTGGTAACAAAAACCACACGAGATACAACTAAGAAAGAGAATTACAGACCAATCTCCCTCATGAACGTTAATATAAAAATATTCAGTAAAATACTAGCAAACTGAATCTAAGAAATCATCAGAAAAAAAGCAAACAACATGATAAAGTAGGCTTCATCACAGAGATGTAGGGATAACTAAACATATAAAAATCTGTCAATGTAATCTACCATATTAACAAATTGGAGAAAAAAAATAATCATTTAATTAGATGTGGAAAAAGCCAGTGACAAAAGCCATCACCCCTTCATGATAAAGATCTTGGAGAGATCAGAGATGCTAGAAACATGCATTAACATAATAAAGGCAATAAAAGGCAAGCCAACAGTTAAAATCAAATTAAATGGAGAGACACTCAAAGCAATTGCATTTAAATCAAGAACAAGAGAATGCTTCCCACTCTCTCCATATCTATTTAATATAGTACTTGAAGTTCTAGCTAGAGCAAGAACGCAACAAAAGACGATCAAGAGGATAAAAATTGAAAATGACAAAGTCAAACTTTTATTTTTTGCAGATGATATGAAAGTGACCCAAAAAATTCTACCAGAAAACTTCCACAACTTACAAACACCTTCAATAACTTGACACGGTACAAAATCAACTCAAAAAAGTCAGCAATCCTCTTATATGGAGATGATAAATGGACTGAGAACGAAATCAGAGAAACATCACCCTTCAATATAGCTACAAAAAAGATAAAATGTATTGTGGTAAGTCTAAGCAAACAAGAGAAAGACTTGTATGCCAAGAACTTTAAGTCTTTAAGGAAAGAAATTGAAGTAACCATCAGAAAATAGAAAGATCTCCCATGCTCTTGGATAGGTTGGATCAACATAGCAAAAATGGCAACATTACCAAAACTCATCTACAGATTCAATGCAATCTCCATAAAAATCCCAGCACAATTCTTCACAGATCTTGAAAAAAACAATATTCAACTTCATATGGAAAAACAAAAAACCCAGGATAGCCAAAGTCATCCTGGACAATAAAGGAACTTCCGGAGGCATAACCATCCGTGACTTCAATCTCTGCTATTGACTAGAGTGATGAAAACAGCTTGATATTGACACAAAAACAGACAGGAGGACAAATGTAATCATATTGAAGACCCTGAAGGATATTAATCCATACACCTATGACCACCAGATTTCTGACAAATCAGCTAAAATTTTACCATAGAGGGGAAAAACATCTTCAATAAATGGTGCCAGCATAAATGGATGTCAAAATAGAGAAGAATGTAAGTAGTTCCTTATCTCTTTCCATGTTCAAAACTCAAGTCCAGCTGAATCAAAGACCTCAACATGAATCCAGCTACAAAAAGGCTTCATAGAATAGAAGGTGGGAAGTAGCCTTGAATTCATTGGCAGAGGAGACAATTTTCTGAATATAGCAAAGACACTGAGATCGATAATAAGTGGGACCTACTGAAACTAAGAAACTTCTGTAAGACAAAGGACACGGTCAACAAAACACAACAACAATCTACAGAATGGTTAAAAAAAATCCTCACCAACTACAAATCTGATAGAGGATAAATTCTAAAATATACAAAGAGCTCAAGAAAGTGGACATCAAAATACCAAATAATCCAATTAAGAAATGGAGTACAGATCTAAACAGAGAATTCTCAACAGAGAAATCTCAAATGGTTGGAAGGCACTTAAGAAACTGCTCAACATCCTTAGCCATCAGGGGAATGCAAATCAAATCAAATCTGAGATTCCATCTTACACCTCTCAGAATGGTCAAGATCAGAAACACTAATGAAAGCTTACACTGGAGAGGTTGTGGAGAAATGGGAATGCTCCTCCATTGCTGGTGGGAGTGCAAACTTGTACAGCAACTTTGGGAATCAGTATGGCCATTTCTCTGAAAACTGGAAATAAATCTACGTCATGACCCAGCAATAAAACTCTTGGGCATATATTCAAAGGATGCACACTCATACTCTAAGGACAGTTGCTCAACAATGCTCAAAGCAGCATTATTCGTATTAGCCAGAAATTGGAAACAACCTAGATGCACTTCAACCAGAGAACAGATTTTAAAAAGTGGTATATTTATATTTATATAATGGACTACTACTCAGTGGTTAAAAGTAACCTCATGAAATTTGCAGGAAAATGGATGGAACAACCTGAGTGAAGTAACCCAGACACAGAAAGTCAAACACAGTATGTATTCACTCATAAATGAATATTAGAGAGAAATAAGACTAACCAGCCTCCAGTCCACAACCCCAGAGAAGAGAGGAAACAAAGAGAAACCTAAGAGAGACATACAAGGATTCTGTCTTGGAAGGGAAGTTCTCTTCAGAAAAGTGACAAAATGGGAGGGGGGGCAGAGAGTGTTAGGAGGGTAGGGAGGGGAAAAGGAGAGAATAGAGGTGTACATGAGGGATCAGGTCAAGTTGGGAGAAGGACAGAGAGGAAGAGCAAAGAAAGTGGTTACTTGAAAAAAGGAGCCATTTGGGTGTTAGCCAGAAAACTGGGCACTAAAGAAATTAACAAGAAACCACAAGGATGATCCCAGTTAAGAATCTAAGCAATAGTGGAGAGGGTACCGTACCTGCCCTTCCCCTATAATCAGATTGATGAAAAACTTAATTGTCATCATAGAACCTTCACTCAGCAACTGAAGGAAGCAGATGCAGAGATCCACAGTGAAGCGCTGGGCTGAGTTCCCATACCCATTCGAAGAGAGGGAGGAGCAATAATATGAGCAAAGTGGTCAAGATCATGATGGGGATACACACTGAAACAGTTTACCTGAGCTAACCTGAGCTCACTGAATCCTGACTGACAGATGGTGAACCTGCATGAGACAGAAATAGGCTATCTAAATGTGGGTGACAGTTGTGTGTCTTGGGCAGTTGGTGGAGTGCCTCGCAGTGGAACAACAATTTATCCCTAGTGCATGAACTGGCTTTTTGTAGCTCATTTGTTTTTTTGAGGAATAACTTGATCAGCCTAGATACAGTAGGAAAGTCCCTGTTTTTGTCTCAAGTGATGTTACAGACTTAGTTGATGCCCCACTGGAAGCCTCACCTTCACTAAGGATTATTTGGGGATGTGGGGAGAAGATGGAGGGAGCTGGGGGACTGGAGGTGAGAGAATTGAAATTGGTATGAAAAATAACATTACTTTTTTCTTAAATAAAAAAAGAGGAATCTGGTGACAGAATTTCACTAAGTGGAAACAGGTTGAAATTTTCTCTAGAGACAGGGCACCACTTCCCCACAGGGTTAGACAGCTGTGCTCATCATGTCATTATAATCCAATAATGGAAGGGCAACAGTACACAAACATCTCCTCCTGCCAACAAGATGCCTTGAAGAATGTTTCTATTTTTCCCATGTTAATTGTAAGGGATTCTGGTTATGATGTACTGATGCCTGATCCTGGCAATAGCCTGGTAATAGTTCCTAGTTGCAGCCTTTTGCATGCTTGCATCACCTGCCTAAATTTTAACTTATGAGAAAAGTATGCCACAACATGCATCATGAGACATTAACTCAGAACAACTCATGATATCTATTATACTATACAATAAGATATGTTGCATATTCATAGTGAAACTTACCCATGAGAAACAGCACAATGTAATGATGGGAGAAGAGGCTTGTGAAGTTTAAAAGGAGTGAACCTGTTTGTCTTTGCCTTTCCTTATGGGGTATGTACATATCCAGGGAGTTTGTGTGTGTGTGTTTGTGTGTGTGTGTAGTTTCTGTACATATTGAGTGTATATATGGAGTAATGGAGTATATGCATACAGAGAAAATGTGTAGTTTTATGTGAATGTTTATACACATGTGAAGTATGTATAAGTTTGCATATGGAGTGTGTACATATGAATATGCAGAGAGTTACATATAGATTGTATGTGTTAATGAGCATATTGTATGTACATATGGAGTTTATGCACATGTGTATTTGGAATGCACTGAGAATGATGAATATGCACATGAAATGTGTGTGAAAATATTTATGTGTGGGTTTTCAGGAGTGTATCATCATTACACGTTCATATTTAAGCTCATCAGTCTTATACACACGTAATTATCTCTTCATTTCAACTTTTCTTACATTAATACTGGAAGTAACACAGGGAAAAAGTCTTCCTTCAATTACAGAAACTTTCTAAATATTTCTGTTTTCCTTCCCATAATATAAATCTAAGAAAAGGTTTATGGTTTTAAAGAACTGTATTTTCCTTTCTTGTGAGTTAACTTTCTAAAGTAAATAAATATAAAAAGTAAAAAGCCTGCTCTGATATTTCCTTTTTACACTGCTTTCCTAGATATTACACAGATGACTGTCTTTGGTATTAAAATAATTAATATCATAAGAAGTTCAAAACAATGTCTGTTGGGTGAAAAGAAAATACAAAGAAAGTTTACATTAAACTAAACTTTACGGACTATAGAGATGACTCAGTAATTAAGAGCACTGCCTTCTCTTCTGAATGACCAGGGTTCAACTCCCAGAACCAATTTGGTCAGTGACAATCATCTGTAACTCAAGTTCTAGGGTAATCCAAAACTCTCTTGGAATGCACAGATATATAAGAAGGCAGAACACCCACATATATAAAATTAAAACAAAGGTTAATTTAACACACTGAACTTTACAGTTTGACACTGTACCATTATAAAGTTAAAAATGTCTCCAGCCAAATAGACCGAGGCTGTGTTTAAATCAGAAAGAGCAGACAAAGCACAAATAACTTTATACACAACTGTAAGGAATTTTTATTATCCAGAATGATGAAAGGACAAAAGAAGAGTCTGGAGTAAGAACCCTGAATCTTTCTTGTGCTGCTTGAACTCAGCAGTAAAGGTCAGTTGACACCCAGAGTGGTTACCACTGCCCGAAGCCATGGCTATATTTATACTGGCCTATTGGTCTTGGATTGAAAATCACTTTTAAGACTATTCAACAAATCATCCAAGTGAAGCCACAGCTCTGCCCAGAGGAAATAACAGATTCACAAAAGCTACTAAATTCAGTACTGAAGCATTTTCTCAGTTGTGAGCCCTTGCCTCTCCAGAATTTATTTTCATATTGTGCATTAATTTATTTTACATAGTGTGTTCTTAAAAATAAAATGAATAGCCGAGAGCATTCTGCATGTCTAACTTACATACCGCTATTTGCCATTATATGTTTAATAGGAAGTTCACATTTACATTTACTAAAAATAAAATAGTAGAGCTGCCCCTTCCAGCTTTCCTTCTAGCCCAATGTTATTCCTTTGTGACAACATCAGTTCCACAAAACTGCTCTACCATGGATCCTCAGTGGGCACACTGGGCTAAGACTTAGGCTGCCTGGCTGAACCTTCACCTGAAAAGCTTCTTCTTGCAGAAAATTGGAATTAACACAAAAACACACAACTGTATAATGAGGGAGAAAGACTTTGGAGCCCTCATTCCTAAACAAGTTGTTATCATTAAGTCCTTTCTCTCAAGACCCAGGAATCTATGAAGAAAAGGCAGAAAGATTGTAAGAACTGTCAGTGGTAGATTACTCCAAAGAAATGGTGTATTCCTGACCCACAGGACTGATACATGTATGAAATCAAAGAGACTGTAATAGCAAACAGAAGAGATTGAGGGCAATCTGCATTCCACCACTGAAGGGGGAAGTTTATACGGGGCCTCATTCCTAGTCAAGAAGCTCTTTGCAGCTTATGTTCTCGACAAATTGGAAAATCAGTTTTCTGCAAGAGAATGGCACTGAGTATATCAATCACACTGCAGGACAGGGCTCAGGATCAGAGGTAATTTTCCAACAGAAAATAATCTCAGTAATTTCACTAAGGCCTTTGTTTTGTTTTGACATTTATTTTCTAATTGTTTTTCTGTTTGTTATGCTTAATTTTTGTATTTGTGGATTTTGCTTGTTTTGTTTTGAAAGAGAGAGAGAATGAAGTTGTATTCTTAGCGAGGTAGAAAGATTCCAGTTGGAGTAAGGGAAGAGGAAAATGTGATCTAAAATACATTGCATTTAAAAAGAACTGTTAAAAGTTTTTTTATTGATTTTTATTGAAATCTACATTTTTTCTCTGCTCTCCTCCATTCCTCTCCTCTCCTCCTCAACCCTCTCCCAAGGTCATCATGCTTTCAAATTACTCAGGAGCTAGTGTCTTTTTGTACTTCCCATGTAGATTAGATCTATGTGTGTCTCTTTTAGGGTACTCATTATTGTCTAGGTTCTCTGGGATTGTGATTTGTAGGCTGGTTTTCTTTGCTTTGTGTTTAAAGACTACTTATGAGTGAGTGCATGTGATGGATAACCCAGACCCAGAAAGATAATTAAAAAGAACTTTTAATTAAAAAGAAAGAAAATAGAATACCAAACACAAAATATGGGTCACCAAAAGGTCTGAGTGTTGAAGGGCCAATCCTGACAACTAAAGTTCTATATACAGGACCCACTTGCTGGAAAATTTGAATAAAATTCTGCAACTTATACTCTAAACATCCATCCATGTCCTTTGGCTCATAAACACACACACACACACACACACACACACACACACACAAAATAAATAAATCTGGTTGCCATCATAAGTTTTATTTAGCAAAGTTCTTCTTTTACCATCAAAATGTAAGTAACGAAAAACTCAAAAATCCTTGCAAACATGGTATGTTGATGGAACCAAATAAGTACCAGGTAATTTAAGCCACCATCTGTTTCTTGTGCGTTTACTTTTTACTTTCATAATATGCTCTTTGCTTAAATCAGCTCAAAAAGTCCTAGTTTCTAACTGATGAATAGATTGATTACATCTATCTAATAAAATATTGGTCACAGACACTTCTTCAATCTGCAAGAACAGCCTTCTGTAATGATGAAGCTTAAGAAATACCAACTGGGTAATTTAAGCCTTAAATGTATAACTTAAGGTTAAATAAATAAACACCTATAGATATAGTAACCTAGCTAAAGAATTCATTTTCACTAAAATAATGATTATTTTTTCTGATCTATGTTATTTTCTCAAAGAGCATTTTCAGAAGGATAACAAACACTGTAAACTGAAGCAATTTCCTGGAAATCATGGTTTGTTCCAAGAATGACTTAGTGACCATTGTTTTTATGACTCTAACTTTAGAAAATGTGAATTTCCCATATCTTAATCATTTAATTCTGACAATATTAAATTATAAGATATGAACATTTAATTATCAATTTAAAATTATCACATGAGAAGTAAAATTAACAAAGCAAAGAGAATAAGTTCTGAAAATTAAATATATGTGATCAATATGCTATAAAGACAATAAATATGTCTTTATTGTTTTATAGAAGGAGATGGCTATTGGTTCACAATTCTGTTTTCAGGAAATATTCTTATTCTGATTCTCTGAGGCAATCAATGTTGTAGAGTTATACAACTTTGATAACAACAAAAGACCCAGAGCATCTGCCTAGTATACCTGAGATGATCTATCTAAATTCAGTATTTACAGAGATGTGTAGGAAAAGGTTAGGAAAAGGAAAAAAAATCTGGTGAAAGGTCTTTCTACTCATCAGTTGTTGGTATATGAATACATTTTTGCCCCAATTTTGAGGCTGCAAGGAAGTGACAACAGTCTCAGACATTTTTTTTAAAATTACACATGTTACCTTTGAGGATAGGACTTAATAAAGGAGGAATTCAGTCATCGCAGAACACTGATATGAGGGCACTGAGTTCTAAATCATGTTCTGTAACCAAAAGGAACTTTAAAATCCAGTGACCTGAATGAATAATAGCCATTTAGCTATAAATTAACTAGGATATATGTTTGAAAGGAAATAAATACTAGCTGTGGTGGTATGTGTCTATAATACTAGAACTCTGGCGATAGACTGATACAAGTCCAAGGTCACCGTGAATTGTAAAATAAATATGAGGGCTAGAGTTTGTTTCAAAAAACAAAGGTGTAGAAAATGATCTAAACACTACTATCTTCCTAAGTGCAAGGTTAGCCACCTTTATGGTATCTTTATGATAAGAAAGAAAAAATGAGAGTAAACATCAGTCTTCCAAAAACCTACTAAAAGCCACCCATCTCAAATAAAAAAAAAAATCTAAAAAGTTTGTGAAAATAGTTGTAGCTCATCTTAAAATATGACCTGTGGTGGAGAAAGAAATGCTCACATTTTTCTTTCCTCATTTTTTTCTAACACGTGATATTTCACCTTGCATATATTCTGCAAATACAGAAACATTTCTATGGTGTCATCAATAAAGAGAAAAATGTCTGCTGGAGACACAAAGAGCCAATATATGTCAGAACCATTTTGAACCTCTGAGTTGCCAAGAAAAATTTCTTTGAAGATTTGGCATAAGAGCTGATGCCAAAAGTAGACCAGAAATTAGATTAAGGCATTCAAGAAAGAAAATAAAAGCATTTAGTTCAAAGTCTAGAGGTCAGGAATCATCTGATTTTGCAAAGAACATAAAAAATGAAGAAGGAGCACACACAATGAAAGAAGGGAACACAGGGTGAGCTGAGGCCACCAAGTAGGACCAGGCAAGGGAGAGTGGAATATGAATGTTTTGAATTTAACAGTATTATCAAGCAAAATATTTTAAAATTATTGTTCTAAGAAAATATTTTAGAAGGATATCCACAGAGAGACCAGACCATCTAAGCAACAGACAGTAGATGAACAAGCTCCTAGATGACATAGACAAGTTTGGGTGGGGAAATCTTTGCAGAGGTAAATCTATTGGACCACCGTGTAAAGATGGCAAAGAATAGATGTTTGTAATAGAAAATGTTTTCAGTTATTTAAAAGAACTAGGAAGAGAATGAGCAACTGAGAGAAATTAGAAGAAGATATCAGTTAAGAGAAAAAACTATGTTTTTGGATAACTGAAACGATTAGCCTGTTTGGTGTTGAAAGCTCAAGATAACTGTGAGCTCAAACGAGGCAACAGAAGAAAAGGGCCTTGACATTGGAAGGCAGACTATAACTTTTCCCAAAAGCACACTAAATACATAGCTGGAAAATGGTACTAAAAATGTTTTGAAAATGTGTCAATTTTTCTTCTACATACAACAATTTGGATTAGCCTTCTGAACTTCCAGTTTTCCCTGAAAGAACTGCTTCATATGTGTGGGTAAGAGACAAGTGTGGTCAGACTGGCCATAATTCATTTCTGTATGCCAAGTGATGCAAAAACTCTTTATATTTCTCTCATTACATTTCTTAATCACTTCATTATATTTTGATAATTATAAATACATAATTCCACCTTTTTTCATGCCACAAAACCATATAACTCTCTTTGTTCACTTTCAAACTCATGTGCACATGATTCATTAATTAATATTAATAAACACTGATATATAAATATATGCATATGTAGTATGTACTTAGGTATGCTCTAAATATATGCAAACTGATCAGTGTGAATAATGTTACTTGCATGTATACTTTCTTGGTTTACCATTCAGTGGTATTGGTAAACAATTGCTTTGCCTTTCTTTGGGAAAGACTTTCCTCTATCAAGATTCCTTGGTTGACTTTAGTTTTTGTAGAAGGTTGAGAAATAGTAAGCTTCTCTCAGTCTATTGTTGTAATCCCTCTTCAACTTAGGCATGCATATCAGTGAAAATTTATGGATGTTTCTTTTGGCATTACTAGGGGACAATCTCAAAGCCCCTGATCCTCTAGCCCTTAAAATATTTCAACAGTCTTCAGCAATAATTGTTGAGTCTTTACTATAGGATTTATATAGTAGATGTAGAATGGACTCGACAGTTCTGCATATTGACTTATTGTGGTTTTCTGTAATGGCCTCTATCTGTTGCAAAAAGATGTTTCCATGAAGAGCGATGAGTACTACACTTGTCTATGGATTTGGGATACATGTTTAGAATGTAGCTAGAAACTGTGCTGGGTTAGGAAGTAGAGGGTTTAGGCTATCCTCTAAGATGTGTAACTTTACTAGTTATGGGTACTGGAAGCATAACTTATTTTAATAGCCTTTTAAAACTGAAAACCAAAACATTAAATGAGATAACACAAAAGACAGTAAACACTACTATCTGTTAGAAAATTCATAACACAAATGGACATCATAAAATTCACAACACAAACTGACATGTTAAATGGAAGGGGAAGCACATTTGTTACTCAACCCTAGACAAGGAACAATGGGAAATGAAGGAATTCTCAAGGTGTTACAAATGATCATAACCAGGCAAAGAAGATCTTCCTCTATTTCTTTCTCAATGGTTAGCATTGAAATCATATACATTAAAAGAACACTGAATGTACCAAATGAATTAATTATGTATATATATATACATACATAATATATATATATATAGGGAGGGCTATATATAAAACAAGAAGCCATGGAGTGATCAGAGAACAAGGTGTTACATGGAAAGAGTGGGAGGGAGGAAAGTAAATGGGATGACAGAATCATAACATCAAAAATATTAAAAATCACAATAGGCCATGCCATGCTTCTACATTGCACTATTATATATAACTCTTTAAAATAGTTATGCAAATGAAATAGGATTTTGGATTTCTACAGCAGGAAGTTTGGTATTAATTCAGTGAAGTTACAAATGTGTTTTGTTTTGGAAAGAGCAGCTAATTAAAATTACCTATTTCTTTCATCTTAAATATTAAGAAACTTCATGTAGGTTTTATGCTCAGTCTCTACATAAGGAAAGGAGATAAACGTCAGTATAAAAAGCTGCTTTATGATTTTCTTCAGGTTCACCTTATTTAGCTTCTCTAGGATCACAAATTATAGACTCAAAGACCTTTAATTAAGGCTAGAATCCACTTATGAGTGAGTACATACCATATTCCTCTTTTTGGGTCTGGGTTACCTCACTCAGTAAAGTGTTTTCTATTTCCATCCATTTGCATGCAAAATTCAAGATGTCATTGTTTTTTACCGCTGAGTAAAACTCTAGTGTATATATGTTCCACACCTTCTTTAACCATTCTTCTATTGAGGGGCACCTAGGTTGTTTCCATGTTCTGTCTATTACAAATAGTGCTGCTATGAACATAGTTGAACAAATGCTTTTGTAGTATGATAGGGCCTCTCTTGGGTATATTCCCAAGAGTGGAATTGCTGGGTCCTGAGGGAGGTTGACTCCCTGGATATTGGAAGTAGACAAGATTGCCAGGCAAACTTGTGTGCACGGGGGGGAGGGGGGGTGGAAGTAAGGGGAGATGGTTAGAGAGAAGGGAGAGGGGGAGGATTGGGGATGGCTTGGGGGAATGGGATGGGGGAAGGGAGGAAGGATGGATATGGGAACAGGGAGGTATATATCTTAACTAAGGGAGCTATTTTAGGGTTTGCAAGAGACATGATTCTGGAGGGGTTCCCAGGTCCAAGGAGAGGTTCCCAGATTGTTCCCTGGGCAACAGAGGAGAGGGTGCCTGAACTGGCCTTGGCCCATAACCATACTGATGAATATTTTGCATATCACCATAGAACCTTCATCTGGGGATGGATGGAGATAGAGACAGAGACACACATTGGAACACTGGACTTAACTCCCTAGGTCAGAATGAGAAGCAGACAGAGGGAGAACGTGAGCAAGGAAGGCAGGATCAGAGGGAACCTTCATCCGATGATGGATGGAGATAGAGACGGAGACCCACATTGGAGCACTGGACTGTGCCTCCAAGGTCCAAATGAGGAGCAGAAAGAGGGAGAACATGAAAAAGGAAGTCAGGACCGCGAGGGGTGCGTTCACCCACTGATACATGGGGACTGATCTAATGAGAGCTCACCAAGGCCAGCTGGACTGGGACTGAACAAGCATGTGATCAAACCGGATTCTCTGAATGTGGCTGACATGGGGGCTGACTGAGAAGCCATTGACAATGGCACTGGGTCTTGTTTTGTCTGCCTGTACTGGCTGTTTGGGATCCTAGTCTGTTTGGATGCTCACCTTCCTAGACCTGGAGGGAGAGGGGAGGAACTTGAACTTCCCACAGGGCAGGAAACCCTGACAGCTCTTAGGACCAGAGAGGGGAGAGGGAGTGGGGGGAATGGGAGGGTATTGGGAGGAGGGGAGAAAAAGGAAATTTTTTATAAATAAATGAATAAATTTAAAAAAGCTGTTTTATCTCCAGTGTTGTCTGTCTCTATTGCCCTTTTACCTATATTTTACTATTTCACCTGCCCTAATACACAATAGTTTATCTCCAGTTTCTGGTTTCATTGCCTATACACATACTCCAGGTTAAACACATGGTAGAAAAAACACAAAATGAGGAACCACATGCAGCATTTGTCTGTAGACATAAAGTATTTGGAGGCATACACAGGAGTATTTAGCTGGGTCATGTGAACATTCTGTTTCTAGTTTACTGAGAAACATCGAGATTGATTTAAGTCAAGTTATTCCAGTATATAATTCTACCAACAGATCATATGGTATCAAGCATGAGGTGGATGGGGGTTGGAGAAATGAGAGGGTGGAAAAAGAGTTACAGTAAATTAAGAATATATATACATATGTACTATATACGGTGAATATATATCTAATGTTTTTTATTTTTATATATATTTCATGTGCTTTCTTTTCATATATTTTACATGAGATATATTTCATATATTTTACTCATGTACATATATTTCATGTACTTATAGGAGAAGTGAGATGGTGGGAAAAGAGTTAAGGTAAATTCAGTATACACACACACACACACACACACACACATATGGATAGAAAGATAGATAGATAGATAGATAGATTTAAATATATATATTTACCCTAACTCTTCCCCACACTCTCATTTCTCCAAAACCTATCCACCCTCCAACCACCAAACTTTATGTGTAATTTATATAGTAATTTACCCTGACTTTTTCATCATCCTCTCATATACTTATCTGTAATCTATGTGACAAAGTAACTGTCTTACAAGCCAAGCGAAAATTTAGATGGGATAGTAAGTAGAACATGTATAATAAAGAAGACCAGAAATAATACTGGTGGTTAAAGATTTAATCAAAAATTGGAACGAAGATGTGAAAAAAAGAGTGGCTAGCAATGTGTTAATTAAAAAAGAATGTAATATGTTAAAGACATATAGAGACCCACTAGTTTATAAACACATTAAAATATAATTTATAAAAGAAGTTTGAACCAAGGTATACTACATGGATCGACATGAACACATTAGTTATTAAATGAAAATATGCCAGACAAAGAATGTCCCGCTAAGGTTTTTGATCAGAGCAGACACAGAAACACCAAAGCAGCACAGGCTAATTTATACCCACAAAGCTTGGTTACATGATGGAGAGAAATCAGTCTTGAAATGACTAACAGCAATTCTATTTTCTGGCCGGCTTCCATAAATCCAGGAATTGTTAAGCATGATTCTGGGTGGTAAAGAATAGAACAGTTTTGCCCGTCACTACATTCATTTTTGTATAATATAGACCTACCAGGTAGCAAGTATCCAATGTTGCAATAATGTAATGGAGATTATGGTTTACTGATTGGATTGGAAGCCTGCTCCAAAAAAATCTATGTCTGGTATTGTAAACTTTGTCAATCACCTTCACCTCTGTGGATGTTATAGGGACGTCATAGTGTAAAACTTTATGTAGCTTCACTAAGCTGTCATGGTCTCAAACTGTTATCAAATATTTGTGTTTATATCCACACACTATGATGGTATCAACTTTGGTCAGGATGCTTGTTTGTGAGGTGGTCAAATGCACAAATTCATGTATTAGAACGCTATAAATAAGTGATTCTCAATTGTTCAGCTGTTGATGATCTGTACCAACCTCCCTGACCCAATACTCAGAGATCATTTTGGAAGAGAGGATAGTAAAATGCAGAAGGAAGTGGTAAGTGATGTCTTTAATTCACGGCATGGCTTTTTCTCTCATGCATTCATACGTGCTATGGGTAACTGAATCGAAATTCCATGATATCATGCCTGTCAAAATGTCACCATGGCTAAAGAAGCAGGTCTAGATGATGGAACTAGAGGAGCTACAGAGAGCTGATGGCTGCTGTGGAAAAGAAGAGTCAGTTTTCTTTGCTTGGAGTTTCCTATGGAGTCCATTTGCATATGGGCAACACTAACAGGATTAGGGAGGGTATTAATTTGTAAGTAAAATAACAAGGTATGTATTTAGAAAGGAAGTGTAACATTGGGGATAGATGAGGAAGAATACTATCAAAAAAGGGGAGGAATGGGGAAAACTCGGGGGACTGAGATGGGGGAGGGAGGAAGGATGGATATGGGATCAGGGAAGAATATATCTCAACTATGGAAGTCATTTTAGGGTTTACAAGAGACTTGATTATAAATGGGATCCCAGGTCCAAGGAGAGATCCCCAGATTGTTCTCTGGACAGAGGAGAGGGTGCCTGAACCGGCCTTGGCCTATAACCATACTGATGAAGATTTTGCTTATCACCATAGATCCTTCATCCAACGATGGATGGCGATACAGATGGAGACCCACATTGGAGCACCGGACTGAGTCCCCCATGGTCCAAATGAGGAGCAGAAGGAGGAAGAACATGAAAAAAAACCTCAGGACTGCGAGGGGTGCGATCACCCACTGATACAAGGGGACTGATCTAATGAGAATTCACCAAGGCCAGTTGGACTGGGACTGAATGAGCATGTGATCCAACCAGATTTTCTGAATGTGGCTGGCCCGGAGCCTTTCTGAAAAGCCATTGAAAATGACACTGGGACTTGTTTCCTCTGCATATACTGGATTTTTGGGATCCAGTCTGTTTGGATACTCACCTTCCTGGACCTGGAGGGAGGGGGGAGGAACTTGAACTTCTCACAGGGCTGGAAGCCCTGACTGCTCTTAGGGATGGAGAGGGAGGAGGAGGGGGGGAGGGGAGGGTGTTGGGAGGAGGGGCGGAAATGGAAACTTTCATAATTTAATAAACTTTGAAAAAAAATCTTACACACGTTTTAAAGTTTCAAAAACTAAATATAAGCTACTATTTTTCAAAAGTTGCCTAAGTTCTTTGAAGAACGCTTATATAATATTCTTTTATCTCTACTTTAAAAAAAAGCACATCAAGACTCAGAAAACATATCTTCTTAAGCTATAGCCAAAAAAAAGTGCAGTGAATAAACAGAAAAGTGTAATGAATAGGCAGGAACCTATAAATGACCTATTAATAACCTATTTCTGAATTAATGCTCCTTTGCACAAATATAAATATTCCCAGCCTCTGAGAAGCAAACTGCTCAAAAAAGAAAATCTTTTCCATGAAACTTTTAACATTTCCTGTGAATCATGGCAGTAAAAAGGCTGCTGGACATTTGAATGGCTCCTTATGGTTTACAAATGTTTTTATGTAGATTCTCTAGATCTTTGTGGTTACTCCGCATTGGAGATTGTGTTTGAATTTATACTTAAGAAATGGAACAGATTTAGAGAAAGAAAACAAACAACAAGCTAAAAGCCCTGTGGAGAAAAGTTATACCATTTAGGGTATAATTTGCTTGAAGGGAAAAAAATAAACTGAGTGCTCTCAATGGTCAATATGAAAGACAATTATAAAGTAAGGGACTGAAAGTGTTTTTTCACCTTCACAGTTGGTACACTAGCAGGAACCAGCTCATATGAAATTCAAATAAGCTATTTAGAACATCCTAAAATCAAATTGCGAGCAAATCAAGAATCTAAAAATAAATATCAAAACTTTTCACATAAAGACAAAAGTCTATTATAAATGTAATTCAACTGTATAATAAGAATTATAAAAAAAAAATTGAGTGACTCCATGAAGCTGTATTATTAAGGAAAACTAAAGGAACTAATCTGTGACTAGGAAAATACTGGTGAAAGTTAATGTAACACAGGTTAAAAGTTAACTAAATCAGATTTTGTAATGCATATAGAAAAGAGACAGTGCTGAAGAGAATTCCTCCAAGTTCCAAGGGCACATACTAAACAACAACCTACCAAAGGTTATGGACAAGGAAGAGGATAACCTCCTGTGAAATGTATTGAAAATGATCAGCTGGGAAACTTTGAGAACCCTGATATGTGTCCAAATATAAAGATTCTAAGAAACAGGTCAGGTGCTAGAGATGGTGCACTGGGAAAAGTGTTTGACCTGCAATCATTAGTACCTGAATTGATCTCTCTCTCTCTCTCTCTCTCTCTCTCTCTCTCTCTCTCTCTCTCACACACACACACACACACACACACACACACACACACACACACACAGAGAGACAGACAACAAATTACCTCCAAAATATATGTATCTAACTACATTTAAGTAGCTGGGTAAAAAATGAATTTAGAAGGAAAAATAATTTTTTAAGGTATACATATCAAGCTAGGATCTGGTTGCTGGATGGTAGGAAAATGCTTTGATGATAATAAAAGTGCTCTATAAAAACTGACATCGAGTACAGTTTAAAATAGACAACCATCTGGGTTGGATAGTATAGAGAGGGCTCTGTTTTCAAAAGTGGGAAATAAAAAAAATTCTTAGATCCATTTTAGTCATAGAGCACTTCATAAAAATCTGATGCATTACACTTCAGAGTTTTGGGGTTTTATTTATTTTTATTTTGTGCACTTAATGGTCAAGTTTGAAAACCTAGAGGTAAATGAAAGACATTCTTTCTCGTCTTTACCCCAACACAGTCTTGCTTTGCTGCCTGCTTATGGGTGGATACCGACATGCCTAGGGGTCACTCTTCTAATCCTTTGACATTAACTAGCAATTGTGAGCTAACACACTCCAGGTCTGCAATGTAGTTCCGGGATTATACTCGAGGCTGGAGTCCCATGTTTACTTATTATCTCCTGTTCGATTTCTCAAAGGCATCTGTAATACAAGAGTCTCTGTATCTATTTCCCTCTAGATTCTTTTCCAGATATCTGTCTTGTAAATGTCACATTTCATTTTCACTTTCTTAGAACAAAACATCAAATTCAGTTTTCTTTATTTTCATACCCTATATCTAACTCATCATATCTATTTCACATCTTTCCTGAAGATGGATGTCAAATCTAATGACAGTCAACCTTTTTACTGGGTCAAGACTTAAGGACCTCCTTCCTGGAATCCCAGAATTTCTGACTCTGCACTTCACTCTTTCTACAGCCTATTCTCCATGGAGAACTCAGAGCACTTTTAATATGACATCTGTGGAAGCATTTTCTGCAAAAATATAAGAAAAATTCTGTCTCTGAGTGTTGGCACTGATGGCATTCATCCTGAACAGGCGTTCCCCAGAAATATGCTTTGCTCACAATATGTTGTTTATTTCCTAATTAAAATCCTACATCTTTAGGCAGCCATTCCCTGAGTGGCCTACCTAGAAAAGACACCTGTTTCCAGGCTTATCTTGGCTCTACATTCCTTTACTTCATTAGCTCTTCATTGTGTTGCTGTTATTTTATTTACTTTCCCACTAAACAGACAGAAGAAACACAAAAGTATAATAAAAATGAATAAATTGTGAATACTTTCAAGCCTCTCTTTGGTTTGGATTTTTATGTTATTCTTTTAAACATGCTTTAGGATTTTTAGACATCTTTCATTTTTTAAAAAAATCATAGATTTTTTTTAAAATGACAGGTTTTTTTTTAGCAAAAAAAAAGTTTAGAGTTTACAGTGGTGGGACTCAGAGGCATGAAGCATTTTATATTAATGTTCAAGCTTTTTACTATTATAGTTTCGTCTTTTACTTATTCCTCATGGGATTTGATTTTATTTAATCTAGAAAATGGTTCCTTTTATATACTGTACATTTTGAGCATTCAAAAAAGAATATTTTAATTAAATATGGTACTTTTCTAGATTTTTTCTCATCTTCTGTGCTTTATGAAATAATTTAATTTCAATATTTAAGGAGTCTTACTCAATAGATAATTATTTCCATAGGCCATTGTCTTAGCCAATCACTTGGATTTGAGCTCTCATGGGCTCATTGAAGCCTCCTTAAGACTCTTGCTACTTGTAAGGATTTTATGTTATGCTTCCAGTCACTAAAATACTGAAGAAGTGATCTTAAAGCTCTCCACATCTTAATAATGCCATCACCACAGATATATCCACATTATTCCAGTCTCTAATTTGTCTGTGAGATGAAACTGAGAACTAATGACTCACTTTATCTGAAAAGCAGGGTTAATTCGCTATAATGTTTTCATTTCCATTGCTTGGTTGTCACCAAATTTTAAAAGATATACTTTTAGTTAAAATTTTATTCTGCTAGTCTATTTTTATTACCTTTGACTTTTTCATCTATTCTTTATCTCTACATATGAGAAATCTAACAATCGAACATTATTTTCTAATCTCATATAATAACTTAGTTTCACATCCTGTTATATGTTGCAAACTAGACCTATAACTGAGCCCTGGCCCCAAGTCACTTGCAATTGACTTTTGGTTAGGTTCTCCCTGTATGGAGACACTGTGGACAGAAACACTGTACTAAGGATTTCCAGAGAAGGAGGAGGAGGAGAAGAAAGGGGGTGGAGTGTGTGTGTGTGTGTGTGTGTGTGTGTGTGTGTGTGTGTGTGTGTGTGTGTAGTGGACAGATGTTTGAGCAGCATCCTCACTGTGTTTTGATGAGTTACTTTGGGTGGCAGCAGTAGCAATTACATCCATCTTTAGACTCAAGGATCATTCACAGTCAGTCATCATGTGGATCCTGATACCTTGAAAAATAATAGCTGTGATGATAAGTGTTAATTTTCAGGACCTAGGATTACCTGAAGGAGGACCTCTGTTCATGTCATTGGTGGGAAGACCCATTAACATTTGGTGGCATCATTCCCCAATTGGGATATTTATACTGGACTGTATAAGTAAATAAAAGGAAAAACAGTTGAATCTGTTCATCACTATCAAGGTCTTGACTGTCATACAATGTAACTTGCTGTCCCAACACCTGCTTCTGTTTCCTCCTTCCCATCATGGACTAGAACCCCATTCTGCAAGACAAACAAATTCATTCTTTCTTGAACTGCTTTTACCAGAGTGTTTTATCATAGCAACAGAAAACAGATATAAGACAGCAGCCACAAAACCTCCAACTGTGTCATTTACACTTCCACTCACTTAGCCTGAAGTGAGTTGAGTTTACATTTTCATTTTCATTTCTTGAGAATTTATAACCATTCTGCAGGCAGTTCTCCTCATGGACACTCGTGATCACCCATATTTGCTAAGCTAGACACTCTGATTTTTAGGGAATTTATTTTAAACTTTCTTTTCAATTGCTGGTTATTTGACCCATAGTTATATCTCAGAGAATCCACCCACCAAAAAAGAGTGTCTCTCAAATGTCACATTTTACAGTCACTTCCTTCAAACTATGTGCAATTGTATCTCCCACTGCCCCTTCATATTTATTACACTGGGTTTTCATAAAGCTGTAACCAATACTCAAAAATAAGAGCATATACTTCTACATACTTCTACATTTATTATTTAATTGTCATTTACCTTTTACTAATTAGTGTGGGAGAATTGTCTGTAGTCTGTCAATCATGTTTTAAATAAATGCTGATTGGCCAGGCAGGAAGTATAGATGGGTCAACCAGACAGGAAGTAGAGGTAGGGTGATGAGAACAGGAATATGATGGGAAGAAGGAAACCCATTCCTCCCCTGTCCTGCCCAGAACACGGAAGAAGCAAAATGTGATCTGCTCCACTGAGAAAGGTACCGAGCCATGTGGCTAGCATAATAATAATGGGTTAATATAAGTGATAAGAGCTAATAAGAAGCCTGAGCTAATGGGCCAATCCGTTGATATCTAATATAGACTTCTGTGTGATTCTTTGGGGCCTAACGACTGACTGTGGGAACTGAGCAGGCCAAATACCCGAACAGACCCTCATGTTGCAACTAATCATTGTCTTCAATATTAGAAACAGATAAATATTAAAGGAATTTATTGCCCCATATCTATCTGTAGCCTGTAATGAGATTTTTTAGTATATTGACTTCTAAATAGCATTGATTCAATAATATAATGTAATTCACAGCTATGTTCACACTCTTTTATATGTCCATGTTGTTAAGACATCTTGATTGTCTAAATAAATGCTGATTGACCAGGCAGGAAGCATAGGTTTTCAGCTGTATTTGAATTTATAGTGAGGCCAATACTACACAGTCAATACATTGACTTTTAGTTAAATTTCTCACTGGAAACTTGAAAAAAATATATTTTTTCTTGAAGTTAAAAAATGTTATATATGTAAGGTAATGAATATCTTTTCCCACATTTCTGGGTTTATAGCTTTCTTCAACACAGTGTGTCATTTTCCCATTATTTGCTTGTTTTCACCTGCCCTTTACTTTCTATCATTCCGATGCCTGTAAAATTGATCAGGTGCCCCATACATGTCTACCAAATTGTTTTGCAGTGTATTTTATATCTCTGAGTACATTTACTTCATTATAAATTTATCTAGATTATTGCCCATGTTCCTAATTTGGTTACTGAATATTCTGAATGACTATTGAGCATTCTCTTCCTACAGGGCTCATGGTTGAATTCATGAGAATGATTTTACTTAGGAGTCAGTTTATACCTAGTGTCAGAGCTGGATGCTAGCTACAATACCAGGAAGACCCCACTCCCCTAGGTACAATTTTTTAAACATCTTTTGTTTAATAGGTACAGAGGCCTTAGTCAAATTAGTTATTTCTCCCTTTACTTTTGGAAACCATACAAGTAGTTGGATTCAACACAGCCAAAGTTGACCATACAGGGAAGTTAAAGTTTAAACAATGAGCTGATGTGCATCCTCACTCATTTGTCTTTGAATAAGTCTCATGTTCTTCTATCTCCCCACCAGCAGACAACAATATCATCATCTCCAGGGCCCTTTCTCTTATCCCGAGTCAGGAAACATGGGAAGGTGCAGTGGAAGGGACTGGCAGGCTCAAGGAATTACTTTCCAGAATCTTCTCTCTACTTTGTTTTTCTTAGCTCTTTCTTAGAACAGATACAGCCTCATGATCCATATTCATCCCCATTACTACTTCTATTGCTAAACTCACTTTTTGCTGCATTTCTAATCATTCTTTCTGGTCTCAACTTTTTATGTATGCCATATAATATGAAAACAAAAACTACTATCTGAAACATTGACTCTTTTTTGCTACCATTGTCAGCTTTAACTCTGAATATGTCTTTTTCCTTTGTTTATCAAAATGTATATTTCTTAATTAATTCTAGATATTATTATTTTTCACAGATATTAAAGTGTCCTTAATATTTCCTTAAGGCCACACAAGGAGTTTTTATTTGATTCTTTTGTCCTCCTCCCACTGTCTTTTCTAGAATTAACTAAAATTATGTGAAATTAAATTTTACCAACATCAGTTTCTTTATCTGCTACATTATATCCTCCGCTACAAGACTTTCCCCAATAATATAACATTCTTGAGGTCATAGCATAATTAGTACTGTACATATAGTAATGTCTAACATAAATCTTTACACTTATCAGAAACAGTTTATAGAAAAAGCAACGAATATTTATTTCAGGACATACTGTAAAACAGAACATATGTGCAAGCATAGGTGTCTATGCATAAGAACACAAATAATAAAGTAAATATAAGCTTTATGAAACTAATTTTAAGGAGATAATTAAGTTATCAACTCATAGCTCTATAAAAATTCTATATTCCAAACAAAAGATTTTTTACTCATAATTTCTGAATTCAATGTGAGCTCAATATTCATTTATTTCATACTTCTGTTTGCCTAATTATAAAGCTGTTAAAATTCCCTACCTTAAATTCATACCAGCTTATATTAACACCCTGTGTTCTCGACATTAATTGAAATAAAAACAATAATCAATACATCACTACTTTTATAAGAGTGTCTCCTCTGACTTAGTGTTGATATTTTATAAGTCACACAAGAATCGTGTTGTACTATGATTCTTATCCACACAATGCAAACCTTATACTAGAACAAAGCATCTAAATGTTATGACTAACTAACATAGTATAATCATCTAAATGTAATGGTAACTAAAGAAAAAAAGCACCATATGAGCCGAAGCCTTTATAGTCCTTCATTCGTGCTTTTATCATTGTACCAAAAAGGAAAACACCTCAGAGACAATGCACAAAGCTCCTATTTGTAGCCACTCTAGTGTTAAAAATAACATGGCTGAAATGCACACGGTTCATGAACAACATGAGCACAATCTGAACTATAATAAGAACATATATTGACTGCTATGCTATTTCTAAGCAGCAGTTGTCCTAACTCAGAGGACAGTCTATCCTGACACAGAAGAGATGACACATGGAGAAGACATGTGCTTTTGCATACAAATGAGAAAATACCCAGGTGTGTATAGTCCTCAAATTATCCCCTTTGCACCACTGACAGAACAATGTTCTTGGTGGTATCCAATCAGATTCCTGACTTTGGCACTGGGCATTCAGCACAAAGCTCCTAGTCTAAGAAATATAGAGGAGCATCCTGATGGAGAACATTTTCTCATTGTGTCTCAGCCTGAGTCTGCATCGGAGGTACACCTCACCTAAGCACTGTCAGAGAAACATTTGTTAATATCCACAAACTAAATATATATGTGTAGGGGTATCATGAGTCCTCAGTGAATGGCAGCTCCATAAAATGATATTATAAAAGAGAAATGATAGTGTTGTTGAAATATTATGCCAGATTGATACAAAGAAATATTTACTGAATTTAATTGAATTACATACACATTTTGAAATGTTCCATTGCTAAGTAAAATCATTTGTTAAGATAAAATGCATTAAATGTTTTAAGATAATTCAAAAGAACCTAATGACAACTATTAAATTAAATGGGGAATCTGCTATGAAGTTTGCTTCCTTATAAAACGTTAGTGTTAACTTTAACACGCATGTTTACAAAATAATTTCAGCATTGTGCAATTCGAAAACAAAAAACTCAGTTAAAAAATATAAAAAAAAATCTGGAAAACCTCAAGTTATTTGATGCAGTATAGGCCTTCTACACATTAACAAAAGCATATTCATTACAAGTCCTCTCCCTGCACTTTTAAAACCATACATCCTCCAAATGATAACAGCGTGTTTAATAATACAGCCATTTTAAGTTTTGGAATGGGGCATAAGGAAAACAGTAACCTGAAGGAAAGTATACAGCAAGACTGTAAACTTTTTCACAAGCTGGTAAATGCCAGTTTGTACAACAAATGATTTCGGGACAAATAATTTTGGGAGAAAAATAAAAAGATGAGTGGAAGAAATAACCTTAAATATCTGCGCACTTGCCATGAATCCCATCATTCTGCACAGTTACTGGAAAACTTAATTAAGCACTGGCATTTTGCACTGAAAGCATCTAGCACTTTGATTCCATGCCTGTAATTCAGACATTAGCATTCAAATCAGCCCACAAATTGCACTTTGGTATTTGTTGAGCGAATTCCAATTAAATGATTTCAAGTAATCATTTTTCATTTCCTGCAGAGTATCCACCCAACACCTAATATTCCCATGGAACATAAGGTAATTTGAGATGTTAAAATTTTTCATTTTTATTGGGGTTGTTTTTTTAGATACAAGAAAACCTGTTTCCATTGCTGAAAGAAATCTTTCCCATTCTTTGATACTTCCTTTGCATCTACGTAAAAGAAGGTCAGCTAGTCACTCCACACATGACCTCCACATGTAGAGATAATTAAACCCTGCCGCTTTCTAACTCATCAGAACCGATCACACTGCCTCACACTGCCCTCCAATCACAAGAATGCTTTTGCTCCATTTCAAGTTATGGAAGATGAGTAGAGCTTTCAAAAGGACTCAAGTTTTGAGATCAAAAGGGAGTAAAAGAAAATTTCTAAAGTCTAATTTAAGAAAACTAAAACAATTCTACATAATTACAGGAAGAAAATACGATGAAATATGACCATAAGCCTAGTATTTAAGCTGTTTGATTTTGTACTTAATAAAGGAGCTGTAAGATGTGATAATTTCATTTACATTGGTTTGTTTGATAAATATAAAAATATGGAAATTCTCAAGGTACAAGGAAACAAAAGTAGCAGGCAGATGTGGCTTATCTGGAAGATCATTTTTATGGATGTGGAATCCATTAGAATTGCCTGGAAGCCACATAAGTATACAACTCAGTTAATTCTTTTCCTCAGAAGCAAAGCTTTTGGCCTGAAAAGCTGGGGCTAAAGATTCACTCCCGTGAGCTTCATAAGAGTTTACAATGAAAAGAAGGGATTTAAAATAAATTTTTAAAACATATCATTTGAAATGCCTCTCGATATACTTAAGAATCTCCAATTGAAGCTTGGCAGTGGTGGTACACACTTGTAATCCCAGTACTTGGGAGACAAAGGCAGGCTGATCTCTGTGAGTACAAGGCCAGCCTGGTTTAGAACAGGTGGTTCCAGGACAGGCTCCGAAGCTACAGAGAAACCCTGTCTTCTCAAAACAACAAAACACAAACAAAAAAATCTCCAATTGGAAAGGAAACCTTGCTTGAAAATTCTATTATCATTCTCTAAAAAATATGTGTGAAACATTTAATATTTTCCAAGTGTTTTGAGAGATGATAAGCATGATGTGGTTAAAGGGAAAACTGAATCTATTTCTTGCATTATATATATATATATATATGTATATATATATATAATTATATGTGTGTGTGTATACATATATATATACACACATATATATATATGGCAAAAATGATGCTTCCTAAACTATTTTTACAAATTAGAAAAAAATGTACATATTGGACATCTCAATATTATTCATATACATTCCCAAAATGTTTTGCAAAGGAAGATGAACGCTATCATTTATCCAATAAACTGAGACATTAATACAATGAAAACTTAAATTCTGAATACAGAATGGGTAGAAAGTCACTAGAAGACACACAGACTTCTCATGCTTCTCAGACCGGTAGATTAAAATTATGAAGAAATCTATCATATCAAAAGCAATCTACAGAATGACTATGGGAGCACATGCCATTGATCTCAGTACTGCGGAGGCAGAGGTGTGTGGAGTTCTGTCAGCACCAATACAGACACAGCTACATAGTGAGACTCTATTTCATAAACAAAAAAATAAAAAATTTAAAAAATATTCTAAATATTGAATTCAATCACAATAAGAACTCTATATCCCATTCATACTAAATATATCATTTGAAAAAAAATAAAAACCAATCTTACAAATCGTATGAAAGTACAAAAACTGATACATGGTCAAAAGAGTTCTGAGTGGGGAGAGAAGTAAAACAACTGATTTCAAACCATATTACAGAGCCATAGTTAATTAGACAACCAAAGCTTGCAGCATATATTACACAAGCATATAGATCAATGCAATGGGAGCAAAAGATCCAAAAATAAGCTTGTGGAACTACACATATCTGATTGTTGAAAAACATGCACAATTTAAATTTGGATAAAATACATCTTTAAAAAATGGTCCTGGGAAAACAGAACACCTAAACCTGAAAGAAAAGAAATAAAACTATACGAGAGAGAGAGAGAGAGAGAGAGAGAGAGAGAGAGAGAGAGAAACTATCAACTGTAGATGGATTCGGATTGCAACAAAAAAGCTCAAAGCCTGAAATTGCTAAAGGAAAAAGCAGGTTGATGCACTATGATAAGGGCATAGCTGAAGATTTCTGAAAAGGTCTATGGATGCTTAGAAAGTGTGACCAATAACTGAGAAATGGGAACTTATGGAATTAAAAATAATAATCTGTTCCATAAAGAAAACAGACTGTCAAAGAGGCAATCAGGGATAAACCTGAGAGATAATTGATACCTAAAATAGATAAAGAACTAAAAAACTAAGTATTAATAAAACAAATAATACTGAATTTAACAGTGAGTTCTAAAACGGAGAAATACTGATGTTAATAAACATTTTTAGAAGTGTTGGATACCATTAGCCCATTCGGAAATACAAATTAGAACTACATTGAGATTCAAAAAAAAGTCATTCATAGAGAAAATAAATGAAAATAAATGCCAGTGAGGGTGTGGGGAAAGGAAAATCCTTATTCCTTGTTGGAAAGATTATAAACTGTGCAGTGATTATAGAAAACAATGTGGAGACTTCATACCATATGACCCACCAGAATCATTTCTGGATATATAGGCATTGAACTTCACAGCCGAATATAGAAATTCTTACATATATGGGTTTGGTACTGTTCTCTCTTCATAAAAGCAAGCAAATGAAATCAACTGAGGTGTTTGTCAACAATCAAATGGATAGTAAAATTGTGCTTCATTTACACAATAAAATTATCTCTACCTCTAAGGAAAAAATTAAATCTGCAGGAAAATATCAATGGGAAAAATATATGATGGAAGTAACCCAGGCCTTGAAAGACAGATATCATACATCTTTTTCATATGTAGACCTCCAAGTTCAAACCTTGATGGTCGAGTTTAGTTTGAGTGAACTGTCAATAGTGATCAGGTGCCAAAACCAGGATCTATGCAATGTAGCAGGTCGGGAGAGGCCAGAAGCAAGCCAAAGTTACAGTAAACTACATGGGATGCCTAATGAAAAGCAGGCAATACTGCCTGGTGGGGGTGGGGCAGTTAAATGGAAGAGTGGGTATGAGGAATTAAGAAAGTTGAGGGTGGTACAAATGGTCAACCAAAATTAAGGATGTCTATAAGACCCACATAGAAACTACTACTTTATAAGCTAACTGAAAAGTGATGGATGCACTAATAACTGAAATGGCTTTCAAACAAAATCCCAGTGTCAACTGAGCAATCACTTCCCTTGAGTTGTTTAGCAAGGACCCACAGAGGCTCCCTCAGTAAAAAGACAATTGCTACTGCTCTTTACAGCCCTTAGAATTAAGCTCAAAGACGGTGTGGGAAGTCTTTCTGATCTTCCAATAACAAGGCAGGAGAGAGAAATAGGTAGGACTGGCAAGCAGAGTGAATAAATAGGGGGAAAACTCTGGGAGAAAAAGATGAGGGAATGAGAGAGAAAAGTTGAGGACCTCAGGGGTCAGCAACCTAGTCAATCAGTTACATAACCAGACATCGAATAAGATGGAAAGAAAAAGGTATACAGGAATAGAGAAAGATAAAACCCCCATGTCAAAAAATAGAATAATTTAAGATAAGAAAAGATGGTAAGAAACAAGACAAGCTATGGCTGGGCACACATAACTAAGAATAAGCCTCTGTGTGTAATTCATTTGGGGGCTAGGTGGTGGGGTCCCCCAAAATACCTAAAGAGTAAATAGAAAAAAACAACCAAATAACAACATTTTTAATCCCAACTTGGGACTCTTGCATTTCCATGTAGGGCCTTAGAAAGATGGGGGTGGGGGTGTATGACTCTAAAAATTTTCTGCCTGCTGAATAGCCAGTACAGTTTAAGGAGGAAGAAAAAACAAGTAAAAATGTCTGCCACAGAGCAAACATCAGCATTGTAGAGATCCAGGAAGGTTAAATTCAATTCATGATGAGAAGTACCTCCAACTTGGAAGCAAGATTTAAGCTTGGTTCTCAGGAACCACGAAGCAGACAGATCTAGTCACAAGAACTGCACAGAGATCTAGCTGTAGCTTAACGTTTAAATGTTTCTCAGGAGGAAAAAAAATAAACAAACAAACAAACCAAAAACCCTAAAAAATATGCAAGGTAAGTTTAAGAAATAAATAAATGAGTATATGAAGTTATAAAAAGAAATAAATTATGTTAAAATTAAAGTCTTTAAAGAGACACTAAAAGTAATATAAAAGAAAAAGCCACGTAATGATGGGAAATACAGAGGGAGTCTGCATCCAGTATGCTATTGCGTTTATTTTGAATTTTTTGAATGTTGATAAGTAAATGACAGTTGCTAAGAATCCTAGAATTGAAATTGAGACTGTTGAAATAAACTAACCTAGATATTTTAATAATTCTTTAATTTTTAAAATGTCAAAAAATGTTTTTTTGTCAAAAGGAAATAAAAAAAATGATTAGAAGAATTGGTTTTGCTTTTGTTTCCACTGGAAAAGGAGGCTGTGAATTTGTTCCTGGTTGATATAAATCTGGTTTGATCAAAGGAGACTTCTTGAAAGATGACAGGGGACATCTATCAACAAACATTATAGCTGTTCTTCTTCAGACTAGCTGTTATCTGAAATTTTCTCAGTAACACTAAAGATACTTCACCCACATTCAACAGGAAGCAGTATAGAGAGCACAATGCTCACATTCTCAAGAGCCTGGTTGTTCAAGATTTTTAGTTATTTGGTGAGCAATGGATGTTTGTTATATTTAGGGCAATATAGAATAAAATTGCAACTATTAATCTCAGATATTATGCATTGGCATGGATTTTGGTATATGGATACAAATTCAAAGTCAATTTTGTTACACTGTATATATGTCTATACTCTTGTTTAAAGAATTTTTGTATATTGATACAAATTTAAGGTTATTGTTGTTACAATATATTCTATATATGTTTTTGTTCTTGATTAAGGTAATGTACTTATGCAGTTGATTTTAAAAAGTAAGATAAAATTCTAGATTTTGAAGGATATTATTATGAACTATTTAGGATAATCAAAAACAGGTCAATAGTTAGTCTTCTATAACAATCAAATTTGTAGATTGGCAAGGTATGTTTTCCAGATCACACGGAGATATATCTTAGATAGATAAGTGATTTTCATACCTTTCAAACACTTTTAAAATATGACATTTAAAATGTTTTGTTAATTTATGTCTTTTCATGACAATTTCCTACTTTGTTGAAAATTCTGCCAGATGCTATGGACCTGTAGGCTGAAGATGCATGCCCCAACATTGCAAAGGAACTTTGGGTGACTGTCCAAGAGATCATATGTCTCTGTCATTTCTAGGGTTTTTGGAAGTTGTTTGCAATGCAGGTTTTGCTTCCTTACATAATGTTATATTCTCCTGGTGCCTTTGATGGAGTTGAAAACCAGACAGTTAAAGTTGCAGTTTTCTCTAGACATGATAGAAAATAAGTTAGGTAAAAGATTTGAATTTACCAAGATAAGATGGATTATTAAGTATTTTCTTTAAATTTATCGGACACAAATGAATTGGAAATCTGTACACTATGAATGTAATCTTTACTTGATAGTTATTCTTATTGCATAGTCTTACTATATTGAAGTTAGATTTTTTTACTTTTTTTAGAAAAATGGGCGAATATTGAGGAATATTATTTTAAAATGTGTTAAATTTTTTCCTACTGCTTCTGTTACCAATTCAAAGATGTGTTTGATGAAATAAAATCAACCTGTGAGCAGAAGTTTGTGTCCACAAGTAGCTGACAGGAAGTGGTAAGGAGCGACCACAAGCAGCAATGCTTTTAAAGTGGGAACCGAAATAAGGACACAGGTTGAAAGGAGAAAGTTAACTACTTGCTATTCATCTTTCCCGAGCAACAGAATTTCACCTAAACCTTAAATTGTGAGTTCTTTAGCCTGCTTAAGAAAGCATTTCTTAGTAGCTTTGAAAGAATCCATGCCTGAGAGAACATAATCCCCTCAGCCTTGGCTGCTGCAGCTGAAGCTATTGCTTAAGGGGCAGTCAGACTAGATAGTAATACATATACAGTTTAAGTCAGACATGATTATGAAAGTCCCTGTATTTAAGACTTGGTCCTCAGTCCATGGTGCTTTAGGGACGTGGTGGGACTTGAGAAGGGCAAATTGCAGAGTTTAACTGAGTGACCCATGGTCCTGGGAGATTTTGGGAACCCCAGCCCCATCCTGAATATTATGTTTCCCGATTTTCAGACTGCAAATGGGATTCCTCCTCCACATACTCCTGCCATGATACACTGTGCTGCCACAAGCCGAAAGCAACAAGTGACTACACACTAATAATTCGGAAGCAGTAAATCAAAATAAATTTTCATTTTTACATTGTCTCAAACATTTTGTGACAGAGATAGAAAGCTGACTAACATAGATGCTAAGACACACAAAATGAAAAGCAACACCTGCCTCTGTCTAGGGAGAACTCTCGTGTTCACTTCTCCAGCAAGAAACAGTAGTTTTCCAGAAATGGAGATTGGCAGTAAAGATACTGTATTTATCCTTATTGTTCTGATGGTACCATTTTTCTTAACACAGGACATAGTAAATCAAGAAGCATTTAAGAGAGAATAACACAGTTGTTCCTTTTAGTAAATTCCTGGATCTCTCTGTTTCTTCATCTCAAAATTATGGTCCAGTGAAATATTAGCAATAGATCACAAAGGTTAAAAATGTTACTACATATAGTGCCCACTAAAATCTGGGGACAAATTGAGAACTTGGCTTGTTAATTATTAATCTCAGCATTTGTTTAAAAATAATAAGTCACTGTCATCACACTTCAAAAATGCTGCATTTGAATAAGAATTTCATTAAGAAAAAAAGTTTCATACTTAAATTAATGTGTTGCAATACTATCATAAGTATATGTGAATTTTCCTAATTCCTAAAATTAGGTGCCTGTCTTAGTTAGAGTTTCTATTGCTGTGAAGAGACACAATGATCACAGCAAGTCTTCTTAAAACATTTAATGACTGTGACTCTCTTAGAGCTCAGAGGTTAGTTTATTATAGTCATGATGGAGAGCAAAGCATCATAGAGTTGGACATTGTGCTAAGAAGGAGCTGAGAGCTCTGCGTCTTCATTCACAGGTGACAGGAGGTGACCTGTGGTAGTGGTCGTGACTTGAGCATATATGAGAACTCAAAGCCCACCTCCACAGGTACACATTTTCTTTAACAAGGTCACACTGATTCCAACACATCTACAACATCAAATCATCCCAAATTCTCTTTGGGAATTTACTTTCAAACACTGAAGTGTCTAAAATCTGGATTGCTAGATACACAAAATGCAATTGATGTAAAGTTATCTATATTTTTCTAGTACAACATCATCCTAGGAGTGGTTAGACAATAATTAACTTTTTAGACAAATGTACTTTGTGCATTGATTATGATATAAAGTAAAAGAAAATGGAATATTAAAACTAAAGCAATTCTGTTGATGGTGACCAGGCTGTAGATCATGTTGTAACAAATCCATAAACTACAATACTCGGGTTCTACCAGTCCACATCCCAAGAGCTTATATTTAAAAATAAAGAAAGAAAAAGAGAGAAAGACAGCAAAACTCAATAAGTTAGGAAGATGTCACTCAAAACATCATCTATAAGTGCAGAAGAAAAGGCCATTGCTACTAAACTATGTGTGCTAGATCATACATAGAAACAAATGGATTCTTTTTCCTACTGGAAAAGACTTAGAAAGTATGTTGAATTTTTTACAATGGAAAACAAACCAGAATATATCTATTTGTGCAGATCTTTATGTTACATCTATGAAATGAGAAAATGTATAAATATGCATATGAATTCAAAAAAATATTAATTTTGTGGCAAAGTACTTGCAAAATAAATCTGCCTAAATAAAATTAGAAACAGCACATGCATTATCAATTATAGTACTTATAATTGGTTAGAATATATTGATAGTTGAGCTAAAGTCATGCAGTTGATTCCCGGATGTACCAGTTTACAACTGCTTTGTTACCAAGATGCAAGATGAATCACAATGGCCAGCTGTCTCTGAAGGGAGCATTATTGATGATGAGGGATAGAGAGCCAGAATGTGGACAGATGAGTCCAATTCTGTTACAATGACAGGAAAACACTTTAACACATTTTCTGGAAAGAATGGGTCAGCAGCTTAATGCTCATTTCAGTTTGGCACTGAGCATGTGTCCCTCACAGACAGATGCTTAATAATAGTTCTTTGTCGTGTTAATAATTGTGATGCCTACATTTGTTATAGAGCTAGATAGCCGCTTTCTAAAACAGGTAATTTTAAGATTGTGAGTTTCATTACAAATATCACCAGTGCAACTAAATATAAGTTCCTGAATTTGCAAGGCTCAAATTATAAAAGATGTTTTAAATTTTCTGCTGTAAAGCTGTGGGCAGTAATACAAAATAAATAAATAAATAAATAAATAGGCACACATCTTTGAGCAAACACACACACACACACACACACACACACACCCCACAACCAACATCAACGCTACCATCACCAGAAGTATACTTTAAATAAATTATGTGTATGAGTATCTGCCTGCATGTGTGTGCACAGATCATGTGTGTACAGTGCCCCTGGAGGTAGAAAGTGCTGGATTATTTGGAACTAGAGTTACTGATGGTTGTGAGCTGCCAGGTGGATGGGGAGCATATGCTGCTATAGCAGTGCTCTTAAACACTGAGTCATCCCTCCTGCCCTAACTATACTGCTGTTGTAGATTCAAAGATCAGGTAAGACAAAGCATTCAAAGAGAGACACAACACAAAATGTTCATTATTAGTAAATACTCTTCTACATAGCTCAAAATCAAATTTTATCTTCATGTAGTAGTCTCCAGCTACAGTACAACTGAATTACAACCCCTACACGTAACCATTTCCTTATTAAATTCATTCTATGTTGTATTTAGAAACCACTGATTTTATTTTTCAGCGATTACACAACATCAGAAAAATAATTTAATTATTTTAAATTAATATTTAAATTATTTAAATTAATAATTTAAGCATAGACATTTTAAATTTGTCAATTACTTAAGGTCAAAATTGTTATTGAATATATGTTTTTATATTTCAATCAAGAATTTTTAGTGACATTGGAATAGAAATCACTTAATTTAATAGAGTTTTCAGTATCGTGTGATGAAATTATTTTAGCATTTCTGGGGGATTTTATTTACGTAGTTAGATATTTATTAGAGGTATCATAATAGTCTTTTGTAAAACATTATCTACAAATTTTAATATTTAAATATTAGCAATATTATGTTCATTTTAAAGAGCAAAATATACAATAGACATATTTAAAGTATATTTAATATTAACCACACATATTAGTACAAAATAACTTATAGATATAACACACCAAAGTTTGCATACACACATCAACTGCAATGTTTGTAATCCAGCAGATGTACCAAGGTGTGTGCGGACTGATTGTTCCTACTAGCAATTAGTTTTTTCTCATTCTAAATAGGCCAAACATGTTATAGATAAGTACAAATAGAATCTATAACCTGTGAGACAAACACCGTTCTGCTCATCGTTCAACTATTTTTCTGTTGCAAAAAAAATACATGAACCCAAAGATAAAATATACTCTGTTACATTAGAACACTGTAATATTAAGTATGATTTCCAAAAGAGAAAATAACTTAAGACACAATAAATCAAAATGCCAGGCCTCACATTCCACTGCCAAGACTCCTGCCACAGCATTCCAAATCCCACACTAAAAAACTATGCAGAGACATGAGGGAAGTAACGGGGAATGACAATATCTTCAACAAAATTTCTGTTCTGAAGAAAACAGACCTGAGTCTACTTATATGCCAATGATCTGAAGGGAAAATGGGTGTTTGACAACCATGGCATGAAGGCAAAATCCTTGTGATTTGGCTTTTGACAGCATTTGAGAAAATGTCAGAGTTACCATAAATTTCAAGGTCAAATTGTACACAGGCTTTCTTGTTTTGTCTGCAAGACTAACAAAGATTCTATTTCACTTCTGTAGTTAACTTTTTATGCATTATGATGAGCATACTTTACATTAGCCAAATATTGCTTAAACTGTTTTATAATGCAGTTTTCCATAAAACTGAAATAAAACAAAATAGTAAGAGGACTGCTATAAATGATCTTACCAAGTGAAGATAAGGCATAGGAATGTAGATATCAAAATCAAAACTTGATTAAACATTGCAGACTGTGTTCGCTGAATGGCTCTATGAAGATCATTCTAGGATAATAGAAAAACATATTTTAAGTTTTGATTAATACTAAATATACATGAGTTCAAATTTCATCCTCTGTACATATAATATGTATATTTAAGTGAATTTAGCAATATATTATCATTTTACATGGATCTAGACAGAAGTTACAATAGATTTCATATTAGAAAGACAGACTATGGGAAGACCAATAGAACACTAAATTTCAGGTCACATTCTTTGCAAAAAAGAGATCACAAGTTCCATTTATTACTCCCAGACATACCCAGTCCACTATGATGATGCAGGCAGACTGTTCTCTTAGTAAACAAAGACCTATTAAAGGGAAATTGTGAGTTCACAACCAGGTTGAACTGTATAGTCCTAAAGACTCATGTGCTTTAACACTTGTGCTCAGAAGGTGGCACCATTTAGGAGGATTGTGTGGTGAGGCCCTACTGTAAACATTGGGATTTTAATGTCTGGTTCCACTTTCTACCGACTGTCTTGCTTCCTGACTTCAAAACAAGATGTGACCCAGCATGCAAGGCAGTTACTGAAATACCTTTCCCGTGGCCATGCAATACCTTCCATACTGTGTCGCACTGGAGTCTTTGGAACAGTAAACCAAGTGAATCTTTCTTTCCTTAAATTGCTTTCCATCAGATATTGGACATAGCAAAGTGCCTTATTCTGGACACACATTAGCGTTTGAATAAAGATCGGCAAATTAATGAATCTCTAACAACTTGCTTGTAAGTGCTGAAAACAGTGGTGAACACTTTCAGGTCATAGGTATAAGTGACTCCTTCCAAAGAGCGTCAACCTTCGACGGATGTGGAGGAACACTAAGGCACAGCTGGGAAGTGTTCACGTCTTTCTCCATCTCAGCTTTCTGAGTTACATCTGCCACTCAGCTCAACATAACTGAATCTAAGAGAATGATCACAAATGAGGAGGTACTCGTTCTGAAAGGGCCTGACAAAACCCCACATTTTTATGAAACTTGAAGTAGTAGAAAAAAGCATTCCTAAGTAATTTAAAAGCTAAGGCTTATGAACCATGAGGCACATATACATGAGCAGTTGGCCTTAAAACTGAAGGATGCTCCTATTGGGAGACACTGTTCAAACCTTTGGACCTGTGTAAACAGCGGTTAGGTGCTGAATTGATGAATTCAAAAGGCCTGAACCATTGTCTTTTCAAAACCGAAGCCTTGAATACCTAGGGAATGCAAGCATTTTCACAGATTTTCATTCTTATTAGAATATAGCAAAAAACATTTACCTTATATTAACTATAATTATGTAATCTATAGAGTACATTAAGCACTTAGCAGTAGCTTACCACTACACATTTAAATAAAACTTTTGGAGACAGTTAATTATGGTAAAAGTTTTAAATAAAAACATTTAAAATTTTAATAACCTTCAAATTGGATAAATTTTGTAGGTTATATAAATTTATAGAGGTAGATGAAACTGCAAAGGAATAGACTAAAGGCCAAATAATCTTTTTCTATTGAAGCAGTAAAATCAAGTAAGAAATAGTAGACGCTAAAAATATTTTTATTTTTTTACTTTGATTTTATTACTTACAATCATATTTTCCAATGCATGTTTGGCAAGCCAACAGTTTAGAAAAACTGGAACGAATAGATTCCTTAAGGTAGGCCAGAATATCTGTAAAATAAACAAAAACTAAATCTTTACCTCGCAGAAAGAAATTATATCGAGAATATGAAAAAGAAACATCAGATAGAATAAAGGTTAAGAAAAAAGAAAGGATTTCAACAGTGTCAAATAGTTTAATATCAATACTACTAAATGGTGTTTCACTCATTGCTTAAATCTTTCCTAGGGAAACTAGCAGAGAGGCATAAAACAGGAGGCTTCAACCTGTGTCAGACATAACCATGCTGAATCTATTATTAAATATTATAATGTGCTTTTACTTTGCTGTTCCTCTACCTGAGGAGATAAAGAGGTAAAAGAAGAGTCTTTTTTTTAACATATCACTGTCTTCAGGTTCAACCACATCAAATGATGGTGAGAAGCTGCATTCATTTGTAATGATATCTAGTTAGCTTGTCATTTATTCTATTCCTGCTCTCTCTGTAGCTAAGTCACTCAAATTAGACTATAAAAAGTAAGGAGCAACTCCAGATAATATCTACTCACTTTTCATTTGCTTCACATAAGGTCCAACCAGTCATAATTCCACTAATAATTGTCATATCAAAATGATATTGGAACCTAATTTTATGAACAACATAATGAAGATTATTTATATTTGGGACCGAATAGAACAGAGTGACTGTAGTATAGGATTGTTGCAGGAGAAAATTCAGAACTTTGAGGATCACTTGATCATTTGGTTCTCATTCACTGTCCTACTAATGAAAGACTGAACTGTATAAATTCTATAAATAAACTAGAACTTAGCGTGATTTCAGTATGAGAATTCTGGTAAATATTTCATACTATTAGTTTCTATTTTTACAATTCATATATATATATGTGTGTGTGTGTGTAATTTTGAAGATCCTTAAACAATATTGACATCTATTCACATGAGAACTCTACATACACTATATAATTCTTTAAAAGGTTTCATTTTGCTACTGTACTGAAACTTACTAGATTTCATTTAACTATGCAACTTAGTCGATCAAACTTTCTTCTTTTTAAGGAGCCAGATTCTATTCAAAAGTGTGAATCCATGTCTCATGTTATACTATGTAGAAGTATTTATACTTATTAAATTTATTAAACTCTAATGACAAATAACTCTTTAAGATTCTTAGACTTACTGAGATAATGAATGGGACCGCATTGATTATTTCCAAGATGAATGGGATTCGTAAAATCTGTTCCCAGATATTTCCCTACAAATAGACGTTAAATAAAAACAAATGTTAGAAAAGTACCAGGACTCAGAATTCTCTAGTAATACCAATGCTTTATTAGCAGAAGAGTGGATCTGTATATGAATGAAACAATAACTTATGAATTAATTTTATGCAGAATTATGCTATTTGGTTTTGTAATGTTAGAACTAAATTAAATATCCAAAGTAGAACAGGTAGAGTGTATGTAAAATTTGACCCCTATAATACATTCTAAAATGCGTTACTAGTAGGTAAAGTACATTAGTAGGACCTTAATATGAACTGTCACAATTTGTTTCCACTATCATAAATTTACAAGTTCATTGTGATGCAGCTTAAGTTTTTTGTTAATCATGCTCATTTTTCAATTCAACTGGTATATTTTTTTAAGTCCAATTAAACGTAAAGAACCATTTAATCATGGATATTCTAATCTACCAATATACACTATGAAATTAATCAAGATTGAATACATAATTTTCAAGCCCAGTGAATTGTGAATATATGGTGACTCTTTAAAATTTCAAGGGAAACTATGAGAATATTAAAACAGTTACAGAGATCTCGCTGTTATAGAATCATTTGTCATAACACAGATGACATGCCCATAAAGTTGGTCTTGATACTTAAAGTTTGAGTAAGGTCTTAATGTGCCTGCATGTACTAAAAGCTGGATTCTCTGTGAAGAAACTTAATGGTGGCTAAGAGTTTAAAGACCCTCGTAAGGGGATGTCGATTTGAAGGGGATCAATATTGTATTTGTGGGATACCTGGGAGTTCTATTCAGGGCAGATATTCACAATCAGAGCAACCCTGGCATGTGAATATCCCGCAATTCCCATATCATCTTTTACATTCTGCAGGGCACACTTCTTTACTGTACTGTAAACCAATATACAGGCGTTGGAGATGCCAAATCCATCAAGGTACCTCACAGAGGCCTTTCAGATTTCAGAGCTGCACCTCTTCCTTTGTCACCAAGCCACACTGACCAATACAATACCTAACAACAAATCCTCAGAATGGCCTCAAAAATTTTAATGTATGAAGCAATCCACACATTGGGAAAAAGAAATCTGGATTGCACACGTTTTCCAATCATCATGTAACATAGATATAAATGAGATGTTTTCAGTATTCCTTGAGGTTGCAGCAACTCAGTATACTGCAGTTCTAGATCATCTCTTTCCTGTATGTGAAGATGTTAACAGTGTCTGCCACATTAGCTCACAGCCTCCCTCATCTATAGCCAATGTGGTAGAGGAGGAAGCATGTGGGGGATGGGAACTCGCAGAGATCTTTGCTGCAAAGAAACATTAGGCATGAAATGATGCCTTTCTCATCAACTCAAGCTAAGTGAAGAGGACTCGAAAGAAATCACGTAGCTTCATGCAGAATTGAAACTATATTTAGTCCATGCCTAACACATGTAGGAAAATAAGGAAAGGAAAAAATGAGAGCTAGCCTAAGAATGAGCCATAGTCCCTCCAATTATGATATATATGAATATATGTGTACAATATATTATATATGTATATACACATAAATAAATACACTTCTTTGTAATATGATATGGAAAATAAGGAAGGGAAACTGCTCTCTTTTTAAGTGTTTTTTCCTCAAAAGGTGTGTGTTTAGGTGACATGGGAATGGAACAGATGGGAATGTCAGGAGCCAGACGTCCTTATCAGACACTGAGAAGCTAGCCTGAGGCACTGCATAGGGGTCTTCAGCAAAAAGCCCAAGAAAGGCCACAGAAGCTCACACAGAGAAGGAGGAGGAGATTGCACTAGTCTGTCCAAACGATGTCACACCAGACTGCTGTAGAAATACTGATCACTTTAACTCTTGGTTTTCTTCTGCACTGGGTTTCCAAGTCACTTAGCAACAAAATGGGGGAAAATGGAAGTGGGAGAGAGCACCATGATGTGGGTGGTCTCAAAGAGAACAATCCACACTCTGCTTTCAGGAAAATCAACAACTATGCATCAATTGCTCAAATCATCCATTAGCATAGACCAGCAGTAAGATGCAAGGATTTGGAGAAGTGTAGGATTGTAAATGGATACTGCTTTTTGTTTCTCAGCACCCCAGAGACAAATAATTACAAAAAAAAACTATATTAATCACAACACTGGCCTCTTAGCTCAGGCATCTCATCAAGTAACACTTGCATCTTAAATTAACTCATTTCGATTAATCTACATATCACCACGAGACTGTAACCTACTAGTAAGTTTACATTCTCTTTCCCCTTCAATAGCTACAAGGCATATGCCCGACCCTGTCTTCTTTCTACCTACATTCAGTTAAGTTTCCTTGCCTACCTCCATTTTGCCCTGCCAAAAGGCAAAGCAACTCCTTTATTAATGAATGGTATTAAAACATGTTCACAGCATGCAGAGGGAAATCCCACATCATTTCCACTTTTCTATCTCAATAAAAAAGAAGGTTTTATCTTCAACATAGTGAAATTACACATAACAAAACAGGTACCAAGAAAGAATTACAGTTAAAATATTTATTTATGAGTCTGAAGTTTAATATCTAATTTATCTTTTATCGTAACTAAGAAAAACTATAACTCCCTTCAACTCCATCAAAGACTCGCAGAAAGTACATTGTAAGCAACATCCAAAACTCTAAAATTGACAGAAAAATTTGGCTGTTTGGACAGTCACCCAAAGTTTTTCTATAACATTGAAGCATCCTTCTTCAGACAACTGACCCATAGTCTCTTGCAGACATTTCCATGAAACAAAATTAGAGACACTGTTTGGCCTATATTGACAGTTTGTCAGTCACTTTCTTTTGTGTCCTGCAGAATGTCTGGCAGACTCTTTCATGAAGCAAAATCCCTGTAAAACTGTCTCACTTTCTTTAGGCAAGTTCATCAGTCATTTTTAAGGGTCTTGTATGTTCCATTCATACAGCATACTGTCAAGCATCACAGGCAAGAGCATTTTCTTGCCCAAATGGTGAGCAAACTCCATAAGGAGCTTCTTCAATGCCCATCATCCTCTTGAAGTAGATCAGTGCTGCCAGAAGCAGATATGTCTCACTGTTGAGACAAGCCTAAATTCTCAAACCTTTTAAAGGCCATATTCTGTAGGTCTTTCAAGTGTTGAAGATAATCTATCTAACTGAAATATGTCTTTGTTTTAAATGACTCTCTATTAGTCTGTAATTTTAATTATATATTATATTTTGAATGACTTGTATAAACATAATGCCTTAAACAAGAGTAAAAATATACATATAACAAAATTGATCTTAAATTTATATCAAAAAACCATAAGTTCATAAACAATCATTTCAGGAATTTGAGTACTGTCTACTCCAAACAGCTTCCTGCTGTTTTTTAGATGACTTATTTTTAAGGTTCATGAAGACCCCTTTGGGGTTCTTGTTCCATCAAACCACATTAGACTGGAAGGAATCCATAGCAGACTCTCTTTTCCAAAATAATTTATCTTGTTACTCAAAGTTTGAAGTCAAGATACCTTTAAAATACATTGGTTAGCTTAGCTTATCGGCCCATAAAATGAAATCTCTCTCTGCAGTTAGTTCATTCATGGTCAAAAAAAATATAGAAAACAAAATAATATACATACTTCAATCTCTTTGAGTATTTTCCATATTTAGTTGGCTTTTCTATTTTATTATGTTTTAATATTTATTTTATTATCTTTAGTCCTTTAATTGATGACTGTTTATACTCTTTCTTCTCTCTAAATCCCATATACATTTTTTATACAACACTATGACCCATTTAGAGTGTTTTTAATTGACTTGTCTTTATTGCATATACATAATCCTTCCCTTACTAGGAGTACTTCTTAAAATAATAAGCAACATGGCCACGGTGGCCCTGGATGCTGGCTTTGTCTGTCTTGGTCTTTTAATATGGCATTGGTATATTTACCTCCAGTTCTGTGATCCATGCTCATTTCCCCAGCTCCAGGGACACAGTTTATCTATGTCACCTTTTAGTACCTTGTGGCACTCTGCTCACAAAACCCATTTAAGTGCAGGATCTCTCAAAAGAGCAAGAGCCACCATCTCTAATAAAACAATGAGCTTTTTGCAACAAATCCTGTGTCAGGAAGCATTCTCTTACAGTAGATGCACCTCTGCTCACTGCAAGCAAACAGCCTATCTGGAAAAAAAAATGTGGCTACAAAGAAACTCCACTTGACTCTCACTTTTGTGAGTCTACAAGCCCCCCCCCCTTTTTAAAGCTTTCTTATGCTTTATGTGAATATTCTTGTCAAATGTTTGGGCCCCATTTGCAGATGGACATTGTTTTTTGGTTTCCCAGCTGCCCCAATCCAAATAATTACAGAAAATTATATTAGTTACAACATTGTTTGGATTCCTAACACAGGCTTCTGGTGTGGGGCAATGGTCTGTATTCTGTCAATTATATTTTAAATAAATGCTGATTGGCCAACAGTCAGACAGGAAGTATAGGTGGGACAAGACAGGGAGTAGAGGTGGGTTAATGAGAACAGAAAAATTCTGGGAAGAAGGGAGCTTGGTCGGCAGTCCTGGCCCTACCACAGAAGAAGGAAGATGTGACTGCCTTGCTAAATAAGGTACTGAATCGTGGCTAACATGGATAAGAATAATGGGTTAATGTAACTTATAAGAGTTAATTAGAAGCCTGCCTGAGCTAGTAGACCAAACAATTTATAACTAATGTAGACCTCTGTGTGATTTCTTTGGGAATTAACAACTGTGGGGATCAGGCGGGACAGAAACTCAGACAATTTAGTAACACTTATATCCTAAATTAACTCATTTCTATTAATCTATCACCATAGATTGTGATTGTGAGGTTGTGGCCTATTGGTAAGGTTCTGGTATCTTTCTCCTTTGAAAACTAAGTGGTGCCTGTCTGAGTCTGCCTTCTTTCTACATGTATTCAGTTTAGTTTTCCCACATAGCTCTATTCTGCCCTGCCACAGGCAGAAGCAGATTCTTTATTAACCAATAATAATAAAACATGTTTACAGCATATAGTGGAGATATCCACATCATAGGATGACCAGATTTTCCTACTGACACTGATGCAGACTTCTCCAATAATTCAGTTTAACTGAGTTTACTAATATTAAGTTATATTTTTATGTTACAGGGTAACATTTTTTTTCTATTGGTATGTAAATGATTACTATTCATTTTCCCAGTTTCTGGGACACATTGAAAAAGTTCAGTTCATCATGATGACTCCTGATGTTTATCTCAGTTTTACATATGATATTTTAAACAACATTTTTTTGAACCATTAAAGATGCATTAAGACTGACAACTTAAATCTGATTTGACTGGTTTCATTTCTGAATTATCTTTCACCTTAGGGCACAGAGTTATTTCTAAATTCTTAGGTTCTTGTCAACTAGAAAATGAAATCCAAGCTCACAGTAATATTGCATAAAGATTCACAGATTTAACTCTGGCTACTAGTTTAGTCTGTAGTTAGAAGGAGCCGTGCTCCATTCTAAAATCACCCACAGATTCATCCATATTAAATTTTACAGTTCCCTGGATCTGCCAAGCTCTTTATACTTCTGAAACATCTTTCACATTTCTCCCTCTGGATGGTATGTCTCACTCCTACACAAGAGTTTGTAACATGGATTGTACTTATTTATGTACTTACTACTTACTAGGACTAAAGTAAATAGACAAATAAATACTCAACAATACAATTCCTCCTTTCTTTTAATATAATGGTTTATTTTCTAACTAAAATATATTCCTTGTTAATGATCTACATTGAAAACCCTTGAAAGAAGTTTATATTTGGAAACTACCCCGTGGGTAAGTAAACACAAGTCACTAAACAGAAAAACTAATTTAAACAGAAATTTTCTAGAAGAAATATTTCAAAATTGCCTATTTACTTGTCATTCTAAGGACTTTTAACTATGCTTTAGCTATAACTTATAATCAACAATAACCTGTGACTTCAAAACAGGTTGTTTATAATCCAGACCAAAATGCCGTCTTGGAAATTCTGACTAAGGTCAAATACTTAATCTACTATTCCTTATTGAGGTATTGAAATCATAAATGCAATATGTCTGAAAGCCAAATTTATGCCTTACTTCTCATTGAACTCTCTCCCAGTAACACAAATCAGGCATCCTTGAGAAACCTATTACATCATGTTTTCCCATTACATGACTGTAATGTATCAACAGGACATAAAGATTTGCAAACAAAACATGAAATTTTCTTACTTCATATTTTGATTTGTTTTTTGTCTCTCATCTAGCTAAACCTCCTAAATAGTATCTGTCCACCCTTGCTTACCCGAAAGGAATTTACCTACACAATCTGTAACTTTATTATATTACTAAACATGCATTGTTCATGTACCAATTGAGCATACTCTACTCACTTGAAAACTCTTCAACACTTCACACACTTTAACAAGAGAAAGTCCTATTCTAGTGTACAAAGCACTATCTCAGTTGGTGTGCATTGAGCTGTCTATCTTTTTTTTAAATTTAGCTTTAATTAAATGGAAGTGTGTATGTCAGCATGAAGGTATTTGCATTTGAATATGGGTGTCAAAGGAGAATAGAGGCATTAGATTTTTCTGGATTTGTAGTAACAGATTTTTGTGGACCACTTGACTTTGGTGATGGGAACAAAAATCATGATCTCGGGCAGAGCAGCCAGCATTCATAACTATCGTTCTATCTCTCTAGCCTTTTACCCATATTTTGAAAGTCATTCCAGTTCCTAAGTAATTTTGATTCATAAAATGTGGCATAGTGGGTGCCTTTGTATACAAGCCTTCACGTGGTCTTTCTTTCTGACTTCATTTTACATACTAAAGTGGTCCTAGGAATTTTATGGATTTTTTTTTCATTTCATTTTACTTTCCCTTTCTTGTATCAACCTGTCATAGTCACTCCAAGAAGGACATGGTTCAAACATAACATTTTGATGCATCTAGCACACAAGTGCAGGTTTTAATCATACACAGTGGTTTTACATAAACATAGTCAAGATGTTTTGATCTGTTTCTCACACAAATGCCACAAAGGATGATGTTTCTAAATAAAGACTGTGATTATATTATGCTGACCACACTATGGCTGATTCATTGTGTGTGTGTGTGTGTGTGTGTGTGTGTGTGTGTGTGTGTGTGTATAAATGTGTAATGCAGGAACTGAATAAACTTCCCACTGAGGACTAATTTTCATGCTCAAACTGTATAAAGGAAAAAATAAACACATATATCTGTAGTTACACTCTGTTTAATTCTTGGGTATCAAGTTATCTTCTGCACTGAGTGATGGATTTATAAATTATCTTCCCTAAAATAATTATTAAAAATAAATATAGAAAGAATCTGAGAGTTGCACTGGCCATTAAGAATTCTCAGTGGACATACATTATAAGAATTGACAGGACAAAATTAAATTATGATGAAAAGAGAAAGCATGCATTGAAGGAGTACCACTATGCCACAATATATAAACAATATCTAAAGACTAGCAAAGTGCCTTTCAAAATCATATCAAACACTTATTTCACTTAGAGAGAAACAAAAGCATTTGTTCCTTCTAAGAGATAGCTTACTACCAATTCTACATGTCTAATGCTAGGTTATTCTTATCTGAAGAGTTCAATAAAATGTAAATAAAACTCAATCCAACCATTTAAGTTACCATGGGTATGCCAGTACTTAAACTTTAGAAAATACATGATAGAAAATGTTCTAGATATTATCCCCAGAGAAAGCAGAAATGAATTTTAAAAAGCACTGTAAAAGTTGCAGAAATGTGGCAAGCTAGAGTTTCTAGAGTCGAACTTGAACCAAGGATTTATATATAAATATTTTATTATTTGTGTTTGTTTGTTTTTGAGATTTTATATTAATTATATTTCTTCATTTCCTTTCCTTTCTCCAAACCTCTCATATAGCCCCCCATTTTCCTTCAAATTCATGCCTTCTTTTTTTACTAGTTGTTGTTGAAAGTATGTAAGTCTTTATATATATTTAATTTATGTATTTCCTATTATAACCTTATAGATTCATAAAATGCTACTAATGAATGTATGTTTTCAGGAATGATTTTTTTGGCACTAGAAAACCAATTTGGGTGCTCTTTTCTGGAGAGAACCACCTCTTGCACTGCAAATTATTCTAAGTTACCTGTCTTTCCTTGTGCAGAGTTGAACCCTTGTGGGCTTTTTAATATTTAGTTGGGCTTCCTCCTTGTTCAGCTCATATAAAGATAGTCTCATTGATAGAAATTTACTGATATAGTTTCTGATGTTATTAGGATACAATCTCACAGCGAAGTCCCAGATCCTCTGCTTCATAGTCTTTTTTATCCCTCTTCTGTAAAAACACTACCTGAGCATTGAGTATGTGAGTTAAACAAGAATGTTTAGCTTAAATAATAAAATAATATGATAGTTTATCTTCTTTAAATAAATTTTATATAGCATGATGAAGCTTATGGCATTGAATGTATGACTAACAATGCATTCAAGTGCCAAGGCACGCTAAACAATCCAAAGGATATAGATATACTTAAAACCATCTAGAAAATACAAGTATTTTTTGTCAGATAGGTTATTATGTTGTCTTACTTCTCAGAATTAATACTTTTTAGAGTAATTATGGAACAAGTAATCACAGCCTTAACAAAAGCTTCTAGGTGTGATGAATTTTTATTTTTAGAGGTTTGGAAACCATGCTGATGTTTGTTTATGTTTCCCTTTGATTTAATGAATATGCATGTTTAAATAGAGTTCTATTTTAAAAGCTCATGGCCCTGAAACCTCAGTGGAACTCTGAAACACAGTCTGCTACAACAGAGAGGGGACGAATAAATGAGTGACCAGCCACCCAGCAGGTCACAGCATCCTTTAGGCCCTCCATACATGCGCAAAACCACTGAGTCCCACCCCCACCTGCCTCAGGTTCTCTAGCCAGCCAGCAGGAGAGTTTCTTGCAGGTATGTAGCTCCAACATTCCTACCACATCTACTGGACTGTGCAAGCCACAATCCCACTCTGCCACAAACACTCCTGCAACTACTCAGAGAGGACCAAAAGGATGGAATAAAAGAGATGACCAAAAGAGGAACTCTGAAGCACAAGCTGTGGGTGCACAGAATGGACCAATAGAGCTAACTAAGAGAGCAGGTGAAGAGAGACCTCAGCTGCTCCTTGAGACAGAGACAATGACAGTGCAGAGCTGACCAAAAACGGTCCCCAAAGACACAGACAGTCACTGCAAGTATTGGACCAAGAGGCAAAGACGCATCAGAAACCAATTGGAGGAAGAGATGGGTAGGTACCAATGCAAGAACTCATTCAATAATGTAAAAAGCAATGTGGTAAATTCAGAACCCAGTGGCCATAGAACAAGAAAAGTTGATCATCCCAACCCAGAAGAAGCAGGAAAAAAAAGGATTTTAAACATAACTTTATGAGGCTGATGAGAACTTTTGAAGAGAAAATGAAATGTCCCTTAAAGAACTAGAAGAAAAGAAGCACACAAAAAATGAAAGAAATCAATAAATCTCTCAAAGAAAACCAATAAAAAACAATCAAACAGGTAAAGAAAACAGTTCAAGATTTGATGACTGAAATAGAGGCAATAAAGAAAACACAAACTGAGAGAATTCTGGACATGGAAAAATCTGGGTAAATGAATGGGAACTAGAAAGACAAGCATAACCAACAGAATAGAAGAGATGAAAAAGGTAACCTCAGTGGTTGAAGATACTGAAGAACAAATAGATTCACTCTTCAAAGAAAACATTAAATCCATCTAATTCTTAACACAAAAATCAAGGAGATTTTTGACCCCATGAAAAGACCGAAACTAAAAATAGAAGAAGGAGAACTCTGGATAAAAACATATTCAACAAAATCAGAGAAGAAAACTTTCCCAACCTAAAGAAGGATATACCTATGAAAGTACAAGAAGCTTTCCAAAGACCAAATAGACTCGACAGAAAAGTAGCCTTGCCGTATAACAATAAAAAGCCAAAATATACAAGAATAAAGAAAGAATATTAAGAACTGCAAAGGAAAAAGGTCAAGTAACATACAAGCCAGACTTATTAGAAATACATCCAATTTCTCAATTGAAACCATAAAAACCAGAAGGTCCTGGACAGATGTGCTGCAAACACTAAGGGACCATGAATGTGAACCCAGAGTCCTATTAACAGCAAAGCTATCAATCAACATCTATGGAGAAAACAAGTTATTCTATGACAAAACTAGATTCAAACAATACCTACCCACAAAAACAGCCTTACAGAAAATACTAGAAGGAAGACTCCAACCCTACAAAGCCAACTGTACACACAAAACACAGACAAAAGATAACCACACACCAGCCAACACCAAAGAAGGGAAACACACAAACTCTACCACCTAAAACAACAGGAATTAACAATCACTGTTTATTACTATATCTTAATATCAATAGAATAAATTCACCTATAAAAAGGCTAAGAGAATAGATATGAAAGCAGGACTAGCCTTCTGCTGTATACAAGAAACACTATCAACCTCAGAGACAGACATCACATTAGAATAAAAAGTTGGAAAAAGATTTTCCAATCAAATGAACTTAGGAAACAAGCAGGTATAGCTATTCTAATATCTAACAAAATAGACTTCATATTGAAATCAATCAAAAGAGATGCAGAATAACACTTCATGTTCATAACAGAAGCAATCCATCAAGATGAAATCTCAATTCTGAACATATATGACCCAAATGAAAGAGCACCCACATATGTTAAAAAAAAAAAAGAAAAAAATCACATTCCTTGTTTTTCATCTGGCGATGGATGGAGATAGAGACAGAGACCGACACTGGAGCACTGAACTGAGCTCCCAAGGTCCAAATGAGGAGCAGAAGGAGGGAGAACATGAGCAAGGAAGTCAGGACCACAAGAGGGGTGCGTCCACCCACTGAGACGGTGGGACTGATCTAATGGGAGCTCACCAAGGCCAGCTGGACTGGGACTGATGGAGCATGTGATCAAACCAGACTCTCTGAATGTGGCTGTCAATGAGGGCTGACTGAGAAGCCAAGGACAATGGCACTGGGTTTTGATTCTACTATGTGGACTGGCTTTGTGGGAGCCTGATGTGTTTGGATGCTCACTTTCCTAGACCTGGATGGAAGGGGGAGGACCTTTGACTTCCCACAGGGCAGAGAACCCTGACTGCTCTTAGGACTGGAGAGGGAGGTGGAGGGAAAGAGTGGAAGGGAAATGGGAAGTGGGGAGGAGGTGGAAATTTTTAATAAATAAATAAATAAATAAATTTAAAAAAATTACTAAAGCTTAAATCACACATCAAACCTGAAACAGTAATAGTAGGAGACTTCAACACCCCACTCTTCCCAATGGACCGGTCAACCCGACAGAAACTTAACAGAGAAAGAAGAAAATTAACAGATGTCATGACCCAAATGGACTTAAGAGAAATATATAGAGCGTTCCACCAAAATGAAAAGAATATACCTTCTCAGCACCTCAAGGGACCTTCTCTAAAACTGACCACATACTAGGTAACAAAGCAAACCTCAACAGATACAAAAAATTGGAGTAACGCCCTGTATTTTATGAGAGCACCGTGGTTTAAAGATAGATTTGGTCTCCATGATGCATTGAACTTTTATAATTGTTAAAATTCAATTCATTCTCATTGCAAAATGTTTGATGTTGATGGTTTAAATGCTTGTTTAATACCATATTTTTAATATTAAATATACAAATACCAATATTTCTATAAAAATAAATTATGTATATAATATATTATATATAATATATTTCACATATATATATATAAGTTTAGTGTCTAGTCACATTGATATCTCAGTACTCTGGGTATCAAGCAATATTAAATATAAACAGAACTTACAATGGCAGTTATATACCGTTTTTGCAAGTCTATCTTCTAGTTTTAAAAATATTAGATTGTAGAAAAAAAGCACATTTATAAAACATTTATAGGCCATAAATTATTACCAATTATTTAATTTATTCATTGCAAAGAAGTTATGAAACACTGTAATGGCTAGGTCAAAAGTTCATGAATTTGACTAAATTTATGAGCGGAAAAGAAGATAATTAATAAAAATTAATTCTACTGTCCCAAATTTGTTTTTATATTTTCTATTTTCTTTGTAACTTTTTGGACGTCAACATCTATTTCTCTTCTAGCAAAGGCATTAAAGTTTATGGGGATTAGAAAGAAATTTTATATATCATCAAGCTTAGTCTGCTAAGACTTATAATGTTCTGCTATCATTTTCTCAATAATAAGATGTAATGAGTTATGAATGTCATCCGCATATAATTTCAATGGAAAATTATCCTGCATCTCCTTGTACATTTTAAATTTAAACTTCTTCAATCAGAGCTGGAAGTTCTTTTAGCAAGGAAGAAAAATAATTTTCATATCACCTGTAGTTGAAATTTGGAGGAAATATATTCATTTGGCTATGTTATGTTTCTTCAAATAAGCATGCACAAGTGAAAGAGACAAGCCTAATATATCAAAAGGATCCACATGCCTACTTAGTTAGATTTAAGTCTCTTAGGCTTCACATCCAACATTGATCACACACCTGAACATTAAATAACTTCAAAGACAATTCTCACATTTCTATTTTGCAGTTTATGTAATTGAAAATCGGGAGTCATCTGTTCATCAGGACAAACTTGCAGTGCACATTTACGGCAAGAAGACAGAGATTATTAAAAGTTTATCCCTCTATTAATACAGAATATCAACGGGATAGTATTTTCTAAGTAATGTAAATATATGCGTTTTCATTGCTCCTCATCTTCCATATTCTCTCATGAGAATGGAACTTTATCTCAGTTGGTGTCTAAATCCCAGTTTCTTTGTTTGGTTTTTCATTACCTTCCATAAAATTTCTCCTTCCATCATTCTTTATCCTGCCTATATTTTCTCTTTTCAAGCAATGTAGATAATCTCCATTATTAGAGTACTGTCTCTGAGTCATTTCTGCTAGCATGTTCCTGCCCCAGTAAAACAACATTCTGATTAAATGAATCTTATTGTCAATAGTGCTTCAGTAAGATGGCTTTCTGAAGGTGAGTGGAGAGTTCCCTGTCTCTTTCAGAAACTTCACGCATTTTTCATAGTTCACATACACTCATGCAATACTGATCCCCTTTAGACACTTCTAGTATCTTGGTTTTCACCTTTTTATACTGTTTGTATTTTAATGCTTGTTAATTTTTTTCATACATTTTTATTCATCATATTTCCCCCAAAGAAGTTGATACTATATTTAAGGTATTTTAGGTAAGATTAATGAAAATTTAAATAGAAATAGAAGAAACATTGAATTGGTAAGAACTACTTTATCAAAATTATGAAAAAAGTAGTTTAATCTTGAAAATTAGGAAATAAATTAGAGAGTAAACAACAGTTCTTCCAAAATGAGAACCTTGTAATCTTATACTGTTATGTGTGACAATAAGCGAAAGTAGTACTTTCTCCTTCCACTTCTATTCTGTCTTCCAATTTCTGTACATTCTCTAGAAAACCTACAAGGTGATCAGTTCCACACCTCAAGTGTTCGGCTCCTTCTTTGACGTTGATTCTTTGCATGAGATGTCCCTGACTCCTTTATCATTTCTGTAAAGATGAACATTGAGTACTAATGAATCTTGTAGATCTTAATCCTCACTCTCAGGTGTTTTCATATCATACATCTCTGTCCACCACTATGTCACAATCTCCAAATCCAGGTCTGTTCTACCTTCCTTGATTTTTTTTATTAGAGCTTCATTATTGTTTCCAGTCATCTCGATTCAGAAAACCTTTAGAATGGCACTTTAGTTTCCTTTTTTTTTAATTGATTCAAGTCAATCAGCTCATTATTTATTTATCTTCTGTCTTCATAACCTTTCACCAGCTATAACAACTTATTTGACTTTACCTAATTCTCACAAATGGTTCTTTTCATTAAGTCTGGTTTCCTGTTTCTTGGTTTGGTTTGGTTGGTTGGTTATTATTTTCTTTTACTTTCCTTTTTCTGTCTTTTTTTTTCATAACTTCATGAAACTCAGGCTACTTTTCAGACTTTCTATGTAGTTTAACTTAGCCTTGATTTCTGATTCCTCCTATTTTTGTCTTCAAACCTATAATTACAGTGGTGCATGATCATGCCCAGCTTCATCATTGATTTTTCTCTGCACACTGTATCATTTCTCACCAAAGACATAGACTGTGAGAAGTGTTTTATTTAGAGTTGTGTTACCCAGATGTTCAAAACAATTGCCAAACAAGGTATCCATATTTTACCCAAATGTAGTCATCTGCCATTCTTCCACTTCATATTGATATTCTCTTATAAAGTCCTTTGCTAATTTATCCATTCCAGTGCCCCTGTCTTTTTACATTGCCTTATTAAAACCATTGACATAGGAATCTGCTTATCACTGAAGTGCTTCTTTTAATCATAAGATACAGCCTTTCTTTTCCTGCACCCATCATATTCATTTATACTTGTCAAACACTGCTTCTTACTTTCTGATTGATTTTGTGCTTGTTTGCATAATGTCTCCCAACACCCCATCTTTTTAACTTCAATGCCATCGAGAAAAGAGCCATGATTGAAGAGTTCATTAAATAGGAGCACTTCATAAATACTTGATAAAATGTGTTAACCAAACAGAACTTCTTCAGTAATTAAAATAATGTATTAAAATAATTCCTAAAGGTACAATTGTTTTTTTATTTTTTAACATATTAAGGGAAGAGATTCAGAACAATAAGACTCAGCATCATTCCACTGACTCAATAGAAGCATACACATCATGGGTAAGTAAACTCAAAGGAATTAGTGAAGTACTTCTAAGGCACCAAGGAAAATCCTACCATATTACTATAGTTTTTTATCACATACTAGAGAGGCTCTGAATAATTAAAGTGGTTTAAGAAGAGCCTGCCTTATCCCCAAGTATGAATTATAAAAAGAAGAAAACTTGGTAAATATTAGCAATGAGTTCTACAGCAGAAAACTAATTAGACTATCTTACCTTGTAACTGAGATAACCAAGGAGTATTGTTTCAAATAGACTGATCAATGCCACTGAGACCTAAAACAAATTGTTTTTAATGAGAAAATGCAAAGTAAATAAATATGCTTTCACAATGTACTAGTAACTGTATACAAATATGTAAAAATCCACACACATGCACGTGTGCACGCACACACATGAAACAAATGAAAATATTACATTTTAATCGGCAGGTTAGGAGATGCACAAAATGCTTTACTACCTCAAGTATTGCACCTTAGTTTTCATAATTTAAAGATTTTTTTCCCTTCTCTCTCTCTCTCTCTCTCTCTCTCTCTCTCTCTCTCTCTCTCTCTCTGTGTGTGTGTGTGTGTGTGTCTTTCTTTCTTTCTTTCTTTTAACTTTTTTTTTAGACAGGGGTTCTCTGTGTAACAACCCTGAATGCCACTCTAGACCAGGTTGTCCTTAAATTCATAAATATCTGCCTGTCTCTGCCTCCCAAGTGCTGGGATTAAAGACATGTGCCATCATGTCCAGCAATTTCACATATTCTTAATGAACTTTGTTAATTCTTTGCAAATATGAGAGTCAAATATTCAGACTGACTAAAATGGACAAGATACATAATTTTCTGAACATCACTGCTTAAATCAGTGTTTCCCTTTAGAAAGCCAAATATAACTTTCAAAATAAGTATTGCTTCATCGACTTCAAGAAATATGTAATGCAAACATTTTTAAATACACTAAAAATGGGTCATTTTAGCCATGCAGGATATTTTGAGGTAACAGAACCATTCCATGACCGATTTTACTTTTCTGGTTGGAAATGTTAGTCTTCTGTTGTTTGAGACAAGAGCCTTTCCTGGCTTGCTCTGAAGTATATGCAATCGCTGCTGTGTCTGTCAGGACACATGGAACAGGAAAATAGAGAAATCCAGGCACTTTTCTTCAGTGGTGTTTTATTTATTACATAATTGAATTACAAGTATTTTCCCTTTGTGATGCTGAAGAATGGAACCCCAGACCTCTCATATCCTAGGCAACTAATCTTCCACGGAAATACATACACTGCCTTCTCATTAGTTGAAAATGGAGAGAAGAATGAAATATGAAAACAGGAGATTATACAAAAGCAACTATACTTCTTGTTTAATAAAAGTTTACAACACTTTATATTCAGAAATGATACAGCTTGAGGATTTAAAAGTTGTTTCCTGCTAAAATGAAATTTTAAAAATTTTGGGAGCAGCAAATATTAGCACAATGAAAACAGATGAATGTCCAACAATCCAAGTAAATCTGTCCATGCATGCATGCACCTGGTCACTTTTATAATAGAAAGTTAAGAATATTTTGATTTTCTCCACAAACATTCTATCATCATTATCTATCCTATTTTATAATAGAATATAGTTTAGGGAGCTCTAGAAAATTCTAGCATGCTATTTTACACACTACTCAGAATAGAATTCAAATTGAATATAAGTAATTTAGGAAACTATAAGACTTTTAAATACTAATTAATTTTAATTTTTATGCAATAATGATAGAATATTTATATGAGAACTATAAAATTATATTTTAATGATCATCTAATATTTGGGAAGGTATTTGGGAAGGATTGTTTGCACACCAATTGAAAAATAAACAGAAGTCAGTATAAATCAATGTAGTTAGATTCACTTAAGCAAAACCTGAAGTGCACATAGAAATTTTTAGTTGTGGTATAATCCTGCTGTATTTTCAAAACCATTTATTATCATACATTATGTGAAAAGAATCAGCATGACTTTCTAGGGCAATAAAGATCCCGATCTAGATAGAACTGCAGGAAAATTGAATGCAGGCAATGAATTATAAATTTTTCCCTGAAAACTCCAAGTCCTCTCTATGTTAGTGATTCTATCTTTCATGTAGTTTGCACTTTTAAGAACATAAAGTGAAAAAAAATGACTTATAGCACATAAATATAAGGAGACGTGACAGGATCTAACAAAGACAATTATGTACACCACGACTAATAGAAACAAAAAATAAGGCTAGGCAGCTGACTCCAGGGAACTCTGGTATATAATTCAAACATACTTTACTCTTGCCTATGGTTTTACTTTAGTAAGACTTTACTGGTCTTTTCAATGTATACATTCATTTATTTAGATTCTCCCTTTCCTGAATATAAAAGTGCCCACAGCTGTATTGCTTGACTTTTCTTAAAGGAGTTGAATAAGTGAGTCATGTAAAGTAGTTGAAACACTGCTTTCATTTTTGTTATTTACCTATTCTAATTTTCCAACACTTTCTGAAGTCTAATCCATATTACAAGGAAAATCCTTAAAGTTGGAATGTAAGGCTCAAAAAATATACGAAGAAATAAGTCAAAATGTTTGCCTGTGTTGGGCATTAAGGTAAACCATAAAGGCAAACTCAACTTGACTATCAATAGTTAACTTCACAATAGTTTTTCTCTGTGCATGGTTAATGAATATAGAAAAAGAGGAATAAAATAAAATTGTACATAACCTGTAAGCCCCATAAAGGTAGACTTCTGTTAACCCAAAATATATGAGACCTATGGAAAGAAAAATTAAATGTCAGTGGTTTCATGTGAAAAAAATCCATTTATTTTAAAAATTTGATTTTACTTCTAAGTATAACAATAGCAATTAGCATATAAAAGACAACAAGATATAAAAATAGCCTGAGAAACATGAGAGTAATATCATGGATTCAGCCTTTTTTACTAATATTCATTTCTACTACAATAAAAACACATCAGATTTTAATTTATTTTTTCATTGCTGTTAATAGTGAATGAAAAGTAAAAGAAATCACTTGTTAGATTGATATGACATGATAAGGACATCTCATAATCTGTGATCCATTTTCCACTAAAATGTCACCAAAGGTTCTTCTACAAAGACTTTGCTAGTTTTAAAATTATTTGGATTTAGATAATACACAATGAACAACATAAATAGTCAGAATCAAGTCAGTAACTAAAAAAATCTACAGTACATTAATAGTTTATATTTGCATTTCTGTAATATGTTTAACTTACATAAAAATCATAGTTACTGAGGTCAATGTAGACTGTATGTAAGGTGATGTTCTTATGTGAAATTACTGTTCTTATGGGGTTCTCTTTAACTGTTACTCTTTCTGATAGTAGCAAAATGTTTGAACTCTCTGATGAACACGATAACGTAGTCAACAAACCATAAATTATACATGCAATTGACAGAACTGGGAGTCATTGAGAAAAATAAAATCTACTCAGGAACAGTTGAACATTTTTCAAGAAACAAAAATAACCCTTCGATATGATTTAAACAACCCTCTCTTTGAAGTTATGGAAGTGAAAAGTATGCTAAAGCATTAAATGCATTTCCAAATGCTGAAACTTTCTTTTCATATTATGTAAAATAATAAGAAAACCATAAACTCTTCCAATTTTGTTTACTTTAAAAAGCTTAAAAGACAGCAGGGCAGTGATGGCTCAGGCCTTTAGTCACAGTACTTATTTGGGAGGCTGGAGCAGGGGGAATCTCTGTGAGTTTGAGGCCAGCCTGGTCTATGGAGCAAGTGCCAGGACAGACTCCAAAGCAAAACAGGGCAACCCTACTTGAAGCTCCCCATCTCCGCAAAAATAATAAATAAATAAAAGCTTAAGGTCTAGAGAAGGTCACTATGTTGAAGATTACTATATAGTACTCTAGCGTTCCAAAATGTCACATCTATCTGGTTAAATGACATCTTCAATTACTCCAATCCAAATTTGGAGTTCCCCTCAAAGCCTGTGTCTGTTTTACAACTAAAGATTTAATAGAAAGTGGCGTGGAGTCTCTTGTGTCTTCTCTGAGTCATGCTTCTCTGCATTTTCAAGCACTTAACACTTTAGTCAATAAACCACTTCAATACTCGGCACCATGTACATACAGAATCTTTCGACTTTAATCTTACCATGCTGACAACTTGATCTAAGCACCTCCCATTGTGGACAAGGCAACCCAGTATAAGGTTCTCAATTTGGCCGTTTAGAAATCCTACTAGTTTCTAAAATTTACCAAAAATCAATTCATTAGTCATCTATAATTTTTAAATTGGTATTTTAGTTTTTTATTAGAATAAATTTTGGTAAGATCTCTCTACCACACATTGTACCTTTTTATAATGAAGTTTAAACTGAAAAAAAATGCATAGTGCTTAATTGAATCACACACCGGATTGCTGATTGTCAGTTCAATCTCTTTGAGCCCCTATGAATGTATTAGTGAATTCTGTAGATTTTCTTATGGTGTCTTTGACCCCTCTGGATCCTACAATCTTTTTTTCATGATGTCAACCTACTTTTTCCCTATGGGTTTTCAACTGTTTCTATCAGTAGTTGGATAAAATCTCTCTGATACCAATTGGGCTAGGCATCAATCCCAGCACATCCCACAGGCAGGACAGACTGTAGGTGGAAATGTATATGAATGGATTGGTTTTCCATTCCCTCCACTTCCTCTTATGGTACTCCTAAAAGTGGGAGCAGGGGCTATCTCTAACTATTGGACTGCCATTTCCATGCTACTCCACAAACTGCGTTGCCTTGCCCAACCTTAATACATGTGAGGCACTTATTGCAACATGATATGAAATATTTTGTGGGAGAGTAAATTGGATGTTGGGGACAGAGTGGGGTTAGGAGAAGGGAATGGGAAGAGATGAGGGAGAGGAAGCTGTGACCAGGATGCAATAGAAAGAAAGGATAAAGATTAAAATTCGTGAAATGGAATTCTTTGATATTTTCTCTGTGTGATTTGCTCCTTCCTTACTCAACCCCTTTAAGGTGTTCTTCATTCATCTCTGAACTGTCTTCAGAATCAAGTCTGGAATTGACAGCTATACAAAAGTAACAGACAAAACATCATTTTGTTGATAAGAAAAATTAAGGGAGGGGAAAAGTAATAAATTATATACAAGTAATATTTACTACAGTAGAATACATAAGAGGAAAGTAACTGGGATCTATCCAAAAACCCAATGACCAAACATCATGATCATCAGGATGGCAGAGTAATAAACACAACAGCATTCATGACCAATGACTGTTAATCATCAATGTGAATTATTCACCAAAGCATCAATAGGAAACAATTTTACTTTTTCAAAAGTAAATAACTGAAATGAAACAATAAAAGAAAATAATAAAAAATAAATACACATCGTTTATGCTTAAATTGACTATGCAACTAGATCAAGTTCATGTATTAAGCATTATTACATTAGAAGAAGAACCATTATTACATTAGAAGAAGGCTAGAAACAGTCAAATGCAAAAAAGGAATGGTAAACAGATGCAACAACTTTTCACAGCATACTAACATAGAATTTGTGAGCTTGATCCCAGCCTGGTCTATAGAGTGAGCACTGACCAGCCAGAATTATACAGAGAAATCCTGTCTTGAAAAAAAAAAAGATATTGCCACAATTCTATGACTTCCTACAATAATTCTTATCATTATGTTGTAATAATCTGTAAATTTTCATCATACTAGAAATTACATAAGCTCCAAATTTAGGGTAAATTTAAAAATCCAGAATCTTTCCTGTGTGCCTCAGTTTCCTTTCCAGAAGCTCCAACAAAACAAAGGGGAGAAATAGTTTATTTGAGCTCAGTTCCAGGGAAGATTTTTGTCACAATCATTAGGGATTGAAGCAGCTAGTCCCAACCACGGTCAAGAGCATGGGGAGAAGGAATGCATACACACTTTTGCTCAGCTGGCTTTACCCACCTTGTATAGTGCAAGACTACAATCAAACTCCTGTTGCCACCCACAATGGGCAGGTCACCCTAGTCCCATTAAGAGAAGCCAGACATCACAACAAATGCTTACTATCTTATTTGGACTTTCTTCCTAGGCCATTCCTGATTGTGCTGTAAATTAAAACTAACCACCACGATGTGCTTCTTCACTGGACGCTGCCTCTTATTACTGTCTCACCCCTAACAATAGCACTAACAATACTGCTGCAAATAATAATATCACTTAAATCACTTAAACATTTTTAAAAGTCGAAACAAGAGTGTGCATTTAGATAAAATTGAAATGTATGCTTCTAAGGGCCCCGAGGAAACACAGTTCTTCTTCTAATGTAGCCACTAACAAACAGAGCAGTCTCCTGTACTACAAACTTGAAATTCTTAATGACACACCACATACTCCAATGTTTGCAGTACCCATGATCTCAAATATTCTCAGTAAAATTATTTTCGTATCTTTCTGTTTGTCAATATTGCAATAGTTTCATATCAGTTTGACTCCTGGGAGAAGCTTAAAAATAAAACAAAGCAGCTCAAAATATCTGCATCCTTATCAGGTCAGAATTATAATCAAATAAATCTTATTGCCAAATTAGTCTCATTATTTTAAAATAGAGCCTGTACCCATAAAGAACATTTCTGTTTTTAATTAACGAAGACTGCATTGACAATAGAACTAAACAAAACAGTGTACTCGAATTGGAGACATAAGTTAGTTTATTATGGTTTTTAATTGTGAGAATCTAATTTTTCAAATGTATATCCTTTGTAATTAAGACTGAAATTCTTAGTAATATGACACAGAAGTTAATTGTAGGAAACTTTGTCCTCTTAATGTTTCCAAATAATATAATTTTATTCTGCTATCATTATTCACCAATGGCTTTTCCTTTTGGAGGATCCTTCATGGACTGTTTTAGGATTGTCAGGTCTCTCGAATGTACATTCTGTTCATAAGTCAGCAAGTTTTAAAAACAACTTTGGTACTTTATAGAAAGATTTTTAGGGGATATCCTTTATAATAACATAAAGACGAAAGCATGGAATAAAATTGACATATATTGACATATCTAGATCTTGGTCCTCAATAATCTTCACAAAAAAACACTGGTAATATTTGTGGACATAATTCTATTAAAAGAGAATTATAATAACAGAATCTCCTAAGACTTATGATAAGTATGAGAGAGACCTACAAAATGACATGGCTCTTGACCTCAACAAACTTCCAGATAAGACAGAGAAATGAGTGGGAAATGTAAGAGCAATGCATTAGGGTGTTTAAGAAAAATACCTGGAAGTTGTGCAGGTATTCCCAAATTAGTGTAGAACTAGACTGCCTGGGTAAATGCCAAATACGGACTTCATATTTATATATTATCCAAAGAGTTGATAACCTGAAGCGTCCAGGATCTCAAAAAGTTTAAAGGAAAGAATTTTGAATGGCAGATAGGGAAAATACATTTCTAAGAAGTCTCAATATAAAAGAAGGCACAGAAAATCCTAGTAATTCTATGCAGGACACCACAGCTAGAGTTAGAAACAGATGAAGAGATATAAACAAGAGCTAGAATAAAATCTGTCATTTACACATCTGTTCATTCACCTGTGTAGAAAAATGACTAGTGCTCATTGTGCCCACCTCTAGAATTTAGCCAATGACCTATGTGTCTATTCTAATACTCACAGAAAACTCAGAAAGTAAAACGAGCAAAAAAAAATATGTACAGTATGTAAAAGAGACAAAGGTACTGTATAAAAATAAGCAAAGTTTTGGGAGACCTTATAAGGAGAGTGTTAAGAGAAGTACCAGCAGCCAAAACCTATGGAATCTCTGATCTGGATATGTGATTACCTAAGAATAGAAACAAGGCCTAGTGAGAAGTGGCAGTGGACCAGCACTTACAGGTTAAATAACATGGAAAGTGGGATGTAATGCAGGGACTTTGTCATTTGAAGCAGGTGAATAGAAACTAGGCTTATATTTGACAGGCATTAACTCTCCTATCAAAAATAAAACAAAAGGGAACATTGGTAGATTAGCAAAACTGAGTTGCAGGCTACTGCAACAGTCCTGAAAAATGTATATGGCCCGAATTAAGGTAATTCATTGGAAAACAATAAAAATCATAGGAGGTGTTGACTGTATGAACAACCAAATGTTCTCAGGGGTTTTCAACTGGAAAGGAAAACTTTCATCTTGGAAGTTAAGGTGAACTCAAAAAATATTGAGATAAGCCATTTTTCAGTTAGAATTCAGCAACGGAGAAGGCTGTGACTTGGCAGGATACTGAGAATGCTGTTCTTCATCATGGAAAGGAAGAAGAGTGCAGAACCCTATTGGGACATGATAAGCTTAGGATGAATTCTGGGTAGTCAAGTAGAGAATCTGAGTAGAGAACATACTTAAGATACGGGGAAAAGGCAGGCATTGTCCCCCATGGTCACTGGAAAATAGGCATAATGAGATTTGTCACAAATGTCCCACAGCAGAAACAACAAATATGAGTAAACCTCTGATTCTGATTTAAGAATGATAGCTGTATATTGAAGGAAATAACATATACCATGAAACGAATCCATTGCTGGAAAATAGCAGCATTTCCCCAAACACCTTTTACATATGCAGAAGATTCCTGGAGAAAACTGAATGTTCTAATGAGCCTCTCTCTAACTTCATTTACAGGAATATTACTGAGACAGATCAAGGATCCATGAGAGTGATTCAACCATAATTTCTTTCATTAGTAATTATCACACATACTTTTACCGTAGCCAAATTTGACTTATTCATTTACTAATCCTCATCTAATATCCAATTAAATTGAATTTATTTTTATTTATTTAATAATTTCAAATAAATTTAGAATTTTTAAGTTTTAAATAAATATTTATTTATTTTAATTTTAAAAAATTCAAAATTAAAATCACTTCCTAAACATGCTGGATTCTCATATATATGATAAACTCATTTTCTCTCTTACTAGTGTAATTTTGTTTGATCTTAAGGCAAAACTTAAAGAGACAAACGTATAACAGGAGTTAGTCATCAGGTTTTAGTTTCTCCTTTGAATATTTTTGTAAATTAACTAGGAAGGCCAGGAGTCCTGGGGGTTAATGAGATAAAAGTTTTGTATGAATATCATTATACACTCAGACATCTACCCTACTGTTCTTGCAGAGAACAAAGACTAAAAGGACGGCAATGATTTGGCGGAAGTATGTTAAGCAAAGTAGCAGAATTGTGAATGAAAAAACCCTAAAATACATCAATAAATTAATATTACTTAAAAAAATAAATATTCATAGGCTCAAAACATCTTGAGAGATTCGTTAGTGTTTTCATTGAAGAAAGTGCATTGTAACAGAAAGTGTGTGGAAAGCTTGCATACTGTAGAGCATATGTGATTCAATAACAGAAAGGCACTCAAATCTGTAGCAAGATTTCAAATAATATTCATATAATTTCAAATAATATTCATAGCATTTTGACTGGTACATTCATGGAACAGAGTTCAGATTATCATTAAAATAATGCACCCACAAACCTTGGAAGACAGGAATTACCCAAAGATCAGATCAGTTTATACGAATGTCTCACATCCTCTAAAAAGTGAATAACATCCTGCTAGTTATAACAATTCAAAACAATTAAAATACTGTGGCAGTCACAGAGAAAGCTTACCATTCATTTCCCTGTGAGGGCTTCTCAAGCAGCACACGGATGATGTATAATAAACAGCTTAACAATTTGAGAGAAAAGTTGAACAAGCGGATTCTTAGACCTTTAAGCAAATAACAAAATTAGTTTTAATTTGAACTCAGGACATAAAAGAGAAAGAAAAAAATATGGTCAAAATATCAGCTTTAAATAAGTAGTTAGAAGGTATTTTAAAAGCACACAAATGCAATTTTCTAAACTTCCTGAAGTTTTTGGTCGTTGATTTTTAATCATTCACCTACTAAAATAAAATTTGAGTGTTATAGAATCAATGAAATGAAAATAACAGTGCGTTCCACAGATGGGAGGTTCAGGTTTTAAATGCCAAAAGCTACAAAGTTATTATTCAGACATGGTTGGTACAAGTTTCTCAGTGAACAGCTGTAAGTACTTTAATCATTACTTGGAGACGAACTTTAGCTTAAAAATCAATCTGCCCCCACAGACACCATCATAAATCCTATGACTCTGTAACACCTTGTTGATTTGTTTATAGACAAAACATGTTTATATAATTATGTGTGATACTTGTGCTATTATGTTTATGTTATGACATATATCATCTCTATGATTATAAGTTGTATAGTAATTATATCATCATATACAAAAGGAAGCCATTATCGCTTGTGTTGTCAAATACACATCTAGACAAATACCTTTCTCATACTTTAATTGAACAAATTAAACTTTTTAAAAACTAGGCTTCATGCCAGTGGAATCTTAAATTTTGTGAAAATTAAGACCATCATAGATAAGCCATTCAAACTGCTTAAGTCACAGCCTGAAGGACCATGATACTTGCTGAAGAAGGTTAAGTAAACATGCTCTGAACTGATTAACAGACACTTGGCCATGTGTGTAATTAACAGTGTAATTTGCTTTATGTATCTTTTATAAAACTGTAAGAAAAGCCTTCTAATAATTATTAATTGATGGAATCTAGAATGAACTGTTACCTTTGCAGTTTATTTTTGTAGAATGAATTATAATATTCCTTAACAGTACATTTTTTTATTTGTGTAATTGTTTCTAGTATTTCTTATTAAAGTGCTGAAGTTTTTTGTAGGTTGCCATCTTCTCAAGATTCAGGTCAGTTGCTGCAATAAGGCATTCTGAACAAAAACACCACAGGGTTGAAAAGGGTTTATTCTATCTCATAACTTATAGTCTTATAAAAATGGGTCTTCTCTTTACTTAGATGAGTATTCAAACAATGCCAGGCCTAACATTGAATAAGTGTATTGAGGAAGCCTTCATTTGGAGGATTTAATCCCTTTAGTAGTATCTACTGATAGGGCTTCCTTGGAAACTCTAAAATCAAAGTTAGGAAGGCACTAATTACTTCTTACTTTACTGTTGAAGCTACTCTGTCATTGTGAATATCTCACCAGTATGGTTTAACTACTGATGTATTTTCTATAGACAGTATATGGATATGCGCTCACAAACCAAGATTTTCTCTACGAATGCTACCAGCTAACACACAATTTAGTTTAAATCAGTGCAAAGATATCCATGGGTTAAAATTCACAGCCCTAACTCTATGCTAGTACAGTTAAGTTCTCTATGTTTCTTATATTGTGATTCACAATCTTGTAATTATAAACAGTCTAAAGGCACATAGGATTGTGCACAGCAGCAAGTATCACACACACTTTAACCTAGGTAGGATTCAGCAGGGTTCCTAATTTTATATACTCTGAGTCTTCAGTGGTTCCCAATTTATTAACAAGCATCTTCAGGGCGTTAACCTCTTACACTGATCCTAGTCTTATGTAAGTTCTTGCTCTATAGCAAGAACTACATCCATCCTTACACTTCAGGGTACACTTGATGAGTATTGTCGTCGGGAGTGACTGACAATCATTGAATTATTCCCTTATTAACTCAGAAAATTATTCCCCATTGTGAGTACTTAATTTCTTGAAACTTGACAAATGATAGCTTACACAGCCCTCACAAGTGAAAGCATGAGTCAATTAAATAGTGAGGTATTGTTGTTTAGGGGAAGTTTTTGAGACAGGTTCTCACTCTCTAATCAAGATAGTTTTATAATGACTCTGTAGCCTAAATTGTTCTCAAATTGTTTTGATACCAGAAAATTAAGATTGTTTAAATATATTCTTTGAGTGTTTGGTATAAACATATAATGTACTGTCATCATCCTCACCACAGCTGCTCTTTTGTTCCCCCTTTACTCTTGTTCAACCTGTTCTACTCCCCAAAATAGTCCCATTCTACTTTTATACATTTTGTTTTAATTTCAAAAGCCTTGAATTAAATTAGGGTTACTTGATGAATATGAGTCAGGGTATTTCCAGGAGTATGACAATTATCCAGTGATTACACCACTGTACAAAATGGATGCCCTATCCCCACAAACCATTAACTGCCATATCAGGGAGACATAAGGCTTATGAGCCCCTCCCCAACACATTAAGCTTTCTTGACTGTGGGTTTCTGATCCTTCTGCCTCATCATTCTGAGTGCTGAGATTAAAGGTGTGCTCTACTTAAACTACGTTTGTATTTTTCAGAATTCATACATGGCACACAGAGCTCTGTTTATTCATCTGGGGTTTAGAGACCTAAAATAGTAAAGAGAATTTTCAACTACTAGATGTAGCATCTTCTGTTTTTTTTGTCTGTTGTTGTTATTCAATTTTTATGTTTACTTCTAACTAAATCTTCTCCCCATTTTATTCTGTTATACAAAGTATGACTTTGTGAAATATTACACTGTTGGAATTTTGAGATAGATTCCTATTCAGAGAATAAAATGAATAATGGAAATAACTTACTTGATCGCTGGTTTTTAATGAAAAACAATTTTAATCTCTCTTTAAATGTATTTTCATTCATGTAGAATTCAACTTGAACCCTGAAAGCAGAAAGTAAAAACAAACTTATAAAAGTTCATTGCTTCTTTATTTTATGCAAATGAAAATAAACAGACTTTGTTGTTCCTCAGATACATAAAAATAAAACTATTTGAATTCATGTATCATATATTTGGAGTGAAATTATATGTCAAAAAACCTGAGAACTGTGTAAAATATAGTAGAGCTATTTCAGAAAAAGAATCCGTTGCTTTCTAATTTTAAAGACTGTTCAAATATCATGCACAGTTAGCTATATAAATGAGTGGGTTAACAATTCACATAGATGATTCTAAAAAATTTACCTTTTTAAACTTTAATATATATTTAAAATTACTCCTCTCCAACAGAATCATTTCCCCCTATATCTTCCTGATGTAAGAATAAGGATTATAGTAGTGAGAGGGGTCAAGGTCACCTCAAGAAAATTGACAAAAACAACTACCCTGAACTCAAAGCAGCTCACAGAGTCTGAATCAACAACCAGTGACCAACATACACCCTCTACATATATGTAACTGATATTTAGCTTGGTCTACTTGTAGGACTCCTAACAGTATAAGGAGGGGCTGTCCCTAACATTTTGGCTGACTCTTGGGAACCCATTTTTCATACTGGTTGCCTTGCTCAGCCTTAATACAAGGGGAGGAGCTCAATTCTACTACAATTTGATATACCATGTTTTGTTGATACCCATGGGAGGCTTGTCCCTTGCAGAACAGAAACACGGGAGAAGATGTGTGAAGAGGAAATGGGAAGAGAGGGGGGAGGCAAAACTGTGATCAGAATGTAAAATAAATAAATACATTTAATTAAATAAAAGAATGAACTAAATAAGTGAAAAATTCACATTCAGGCAGGACCAACATTGATCCACTTACAAAGCAGAACTCTAATATCCGAATACCAGTTTTTATCAAGCCCTTCACTCTACCTAGAACCTACTTAGGACAGGGATGAGTTAACACTTTCCTTTCTTGTTTAGTTATTTTGTCTCATATTTAAATATATAGAGATCAATATAGAGTTAAAATGAGCATCAGCAGGTGAAGGTGGCATATTATGAAGAAGCAAGGCCACTAAGGGTAAAATGCCAAGTTAATCTACCCTGAACTAAAGTTCACCATTCCCAGTACAGCACCTTTCCACGTCATGTATTCCCATCCACAGAACTCCATGTTTCTCCCTCATGTATCCCCATCCACAGAACTGTACATTTCTCCCTCATGTATCCCCATCCAGATAATTTCAACTTTCTCCCTCATGTATCACCATTTACAGAACTTCACATTCTGTTTTATGTATTAGCATCTTCCCTAATATTCCTCATGTTATACGACAGAATTAATATTTTCAAATAGCAGAAAAGATTTCTGTCAAGTGCAATGATTTGTTAACAGTCAACAATTGTCTCCGTTTCACACACATTCATTCTGGGTTTTGATTCCAAAAACAATAAATAAATAAATAAATAAACCGGTTAAGAGAGAATTTCAATGCTTGTACAATCAAAATTTTCTTTAGATTTTCCTAACATCACAGACTTTTGAATATGCAATCTGCATGTCCTCAATATATTCAGCAGCTGGTTTGATGCAATTTGTATGTCTTTAATATACTCAGCAGTTGGTTTTGTTGATTTTTTAAAGAAGACATACACAGAGGAAAAAAGCACAGGGAAGAATATAAATGACACAGAATGCTACGTGTTAAAAGAATACTATACTGTTGTACAATTCCACAATCTCTCTAATGTATATATATAGGAAAATCCATAGTAGTTAAGAAATAAAATCAAAAGTCTTTGCTGCACAAAAGGTTTTTATTTATGATAAACCAAATTTATTCAATTAAAATTTTTATTGAGCTCTACATGTTTCTCTAATCCCATCCCTGCCTCTCCCCTCCCCTTCAACTCTTTCTCAAGGTCCCCATGCTGCCAATTTACTCAGGAGATCTTGTCTTTTTCTAAAGTTTCCTTGTAGATTAGATCTCTGTATGTCTGTCTTAGGGTCCTCATTGTTGTCTAGGTTCTCTGGGATTGTGAAACAAAATTCTTAACTAATCTGTTGATCTTACTAAGACAGTACTATACTGTGAAACATGGCCAATATGAAAGCATAGATTTATAAAATGGGTTTTAAGATTTATGAGAATTGAAAAAACAGAACTAATGCTTTGGATTTGTTGTCTTAAATACAGATAGAAAAACATTTGGACGCTAAATTGAGAGGTTTATTCTTTTTTCCTATATAGCATGGGAGAGGCTGATGAGAGAGGAATAGGAAAAGAAGAAGAAAAAAAAGGAAGAGAAGAAGTAGACGGAAAAAGACGGCAGAAAATAAAAAGAAAGAAACACAGTGGCCAAAAAAGAAGTACGTATAATGCAGAATCAAACTTTCTTTGACTAATCACATGAAAACTTGTCCTCTCCCTCCCTATCTCCGTTCTTCCATTCCTTCCTCTATTTCTCTGTGTGCCTGTTTCTCTTCTGACCACTCTCCTAACTTCTATATCTGAATTTAATTTCCCTAGAAAATGATGTTTTAAATAATGAACAAATCAACATACATCATTTTACAAAATGTTATTTTTATATGGGCTTTTATTACAAGCTCATATAAAAGATAAAATTTAGATTATTTAGAATATTTTCCACATTTATCCTGACACATAACAATGGTAACATTTAACAAAAAGAAATCTTAATTTTATTCTTGTTATCTTCAACTGTAAAGTTTTTTCTAATAAAAAAATTTTAATTTATGTTAGCTAATAATGTCTATTGCTTTATTTGAATAGACATATTTATAATTAAGAGCAATTGTGTTAAGCTTCTATATATATTTTGTCTTTTTATATTTCTTACTTTGTTTTTTAGCAAAACAAACCTTTCATAGTGAAATATTCTTCATATTTTTTATTTTCTTTTTGTGGTTTTGGAGTTATTGGATGGATAATAACATCCATTTAAAAATTCAGTCATACAATTATGATATGATTTTCTTTTAAAAGTCAGCCCCTTCACACTAATTCTACTGTTGACACTTGAGGGTTTGCATCACACTCATATTCAGTTAAGCTGCATCAGAAAGTCTAGATATTATTATGAAACCAACCTCTAATTAGACAAAATTGTGACACATTGATGCTTTTTGTAGCTGGTAGATTTGGGATGGATAATTTTATTCACTAATATCCTATTAATGTTTAAGATAAAATCATCTTAATTATCCTGAGAAAATTTAGATTTACTGTGGTGGCTACTGAATGAAATGATGATTTGGGAGTTTTTTCATGCATATTTCCATTTTCAATGTGTCATCCTCTTTTATTAAAAAAAAAGGTAAGATCTTTGAATAGAAATCCTATTGCTGTTTCTATATTCCAAAAATTTGGAATTACTGTAGAGATGGAGGAACACAGGCTTGTAAATCTTCCCTAATGATAATGCTTTGTGCTGTTTTAATTTAGCACTGGTTTTTCATTTTCCTCTCATTCTATTGCTCTAGTACTTGAATTTTATGTAAAAATCACTCTAGAGTTCATTATATTGTAATTTCCCTTCTTTCCTCTTAAAATTCTTATCCAATCACTTTAAAATAGGCTTTATTTTAACAACACAAAAAGTAATTATGACACAGGATATCAATGCAGGAACACTACTTTACTACTCTTGACACCTGGAAATCTATTGAGAATATGAAATCAGACACCCTTCTTTGAATCTCATGGCCCATATACATCAATATCAAAGGTGATACTGCCTTTGTGTCTATTGAGTGCTACTTGGTGCTGTTGCTTGCATTTTATTATTGGTCCCATAATACTGGTTGAGGAGTGAATGAATTCCTTATTATCATACTACTGCAAACAAATACCTTGATAAGATTCTCTGAACCCTAGGGTTGTATCAGACAGCTTCAGCTTATATAGATGCATATTACCACTCATGTGGTGTGAGAGGTCCTTCTGTCTATGGTTTTATTGGTTAATAAAGAAAGAACTGTTTTGAGCCTATGGCAGGGAAGAACAGAACTAGGTGGGGAAAGCTAGGCTGTATGCTTGGAGAAATAATGATGGAGTCAAAGAGAGAAGCCATGTAGCCTTGCTGGAGTTGGACTGAACTTTACCTGGTATGCCACAGCCACATGACAATACACAGATTACTAGAAATGGTTTAAATTCAGATGTAAGAGCTAACCAATAAGAAGCTAGAGCTAATGGGCCAAGCAGTGATTAAAATAATATAGTTTCTGTGTGATTATTTTGGGTCTGAGCAGGTGGGAATAAATAAATGACCTCCTCCCATATTGATGTTAACATTGCTTTCAGGGCAGTTCTCCATGCTAAGAACATTTTACCTGGCTTTTTTTTTTTTTTGCATTTTTGTTGTTAAGTCTTTCAAATCTACATTTGGTGTCTTTGTGATGAGTAAAAAGGAATGTGCCATCTTTCCATGTAGTACCAATGTTCTCTCCATGCACGAGACAGAAATTTCACCTTTCCAAATGGACCTCATTACTCTACATCTTCATGTAGTCTTTCTACATACATTCTTTGCAATTAAATTGCTGCAGATGTAGTTGGTTGAACTGAGAGGAAACTAATCTAGACTAGAAACAACTCTCAATGCAACATCTCAGATTCCTTTATAAGAAGAACAAATCACAGTAAGTAGCCTGAAATACTATGCTCACATTCCCAAAAAATGGACTATGGATATTTTCCTTTGTTTTTTTTTATTTTTTTATTTTTTAAAAAACAGGGGGAAGTGGTGCTTGAGAATTGTCTGTATTCTGTCAGTCATGTTTTAAATAAATGCTGATTGGCCAGGCAGGATGTGTAGGTGGGAAAACCAGACAGGAAGTGGAAATGATGCAAGGAGAGCAGGAGAATTCTGGGGAGGAAGAAGTTGATTCCTTCCACTCCTTCTCAGATCACCGAAGCAGCAGGATGTGAGCTGTCCCACTGAAAAAGGTACTGAGCCATATGGCTAACATAGATCAGAAAAATGGGTTAATCAAGATGTGAGAGTTAGCCAGTAAGAAGCCTGAGCTAATAGGCCAATCAGCATTATAACTTACGGAGTCCTGTGTGTGATGTTCTCTGGAACTAAACAATTGTGGGGACCTGGTGGGAGGACAGAGCAGGCCCTGGCCCCTCATGTTACAGAATGGCACCCACATGGATAACTGCATCCACAGGAAGTCTGAGAAAGCTTGGGAAAGACTAGATTAAAGCATTTTTGTTTTCAGCCGTAGCTGAAAAAAAGCTGGTTGTTTTAAAATGTCGGCTTTCTGGGCCCTACTGCCAGGGAAAACTCTGACTCTTTCAAGCAGGCAGTCCGGACTATGAAAACACTGTTGCAGCTTGCTTCCTGGCAAGGACCTTGAAACGCCTTAAGAGCTTTTGACTAATGTTTTCTCCACATTCCTTAGCAAATTAGAGACCCATGTGGTCAGAAAAAAGAGAGATATGCAGTAAAGAGAGATTCAAAGAAAAAACAAAACCTCTAAATGGTTTAAAGTCCTTAGAAATAAAAAAAAAGAGAGAAAGAGAGTAGTTGGGTGTGGTGGTACACACCTTTAATACCAGCACTGGGGAGGCAGAGACAGAAGGATCTCTGGGAGTTCAAGGATAGTCTGGTCTACAGAGGGAATTCCAGGACAAAGATATACAGAGAACCTGTCTCAACAAGCCAAAAGTTAAAAGTAAAAATAAAAGAAATAGAGGTTAAAATAAAGCCACATAAAGATGGAAAATACACAGAGAATCTTGATACTGTATGCTATTATGCTCTCTTGGAATTGTTTAAATGCTCAGGAAGGAGCAACAGCTGCTAAAAAATATTTGCTTATAAATGCTACAGAATTAATTCAAGAAGGGTATTTTGAAAATACCTTGGCTTCAAAATTGAAGTCAAAAGGTATGTTACTTTGGAGAAGAGATTTTGCTTTTGTTTCCACAGAAAATGAGAGGCTCTGGATTTATTCAGAGCTAAGAAAAATCATCTTTGACCAAGGGAGACCACCTGAGAAATCTCCAGTAGGAACAGATGGCCCAGATGTCTGAGTTCTTCATCCAGAACAGGTTCAAGGCTGCTGCCTGAGATGATCAAGACTCACAGGATACTTCAGTCAGGACTTGATCATAACTCTAAATTTTCTTTAGGTCTCCATAAGATTATCAGTGCCCCCACCCAGCAGGAAGTAGCCAGGAATACTATGCCCACATTCCCCAAAAATGGACTATGGATATTTTCCTTTTTTTTTTTTTTTTTTTTTTTTAAAGAGGGGGAAGTGGTGCAGGAGAATTGTCTGTATTCTGTCAATCATGTTTTAAATAAAATGCTGATTGGCCAGGCAGGAGGTGTAGGTGGGAAAATAAGACAGGAAGTGGAAATGATGGAAAAAGAGAGCAGGAGAATTCTGGGGAGGAGGAAGTTGATTTCTCCCACTCCTGCCCAGATCATCGAAGCAGCAGGATGTGAGCTGCCCCACTGAAAAAGATACTGAGCCACATGGCTAACATAGATCAGAAAAAAGGGTTAATCAAGATATGAGCGTTAGCTAATAAGTAGCCTGACCTAATGGGCCAATCAGCTTTATAACTTATAGAGATCGCATGTGTGATTTTTCTCTGGGACTAAATAGCTGGGAACGCTTGGGACAAGAAACCCAAATGAGCAAGGCCCCTCATTCTACATGTAGTCTTTCTACATACATTCTTTTGAATTAAATTGCTGCAGATGTAGATGGTTGAATTGAGAGGAAACTAATCTAGACTAGAAACAACTCTCAAAGCAACATCTCAGATTCCTTTATAAGAAGAACAAATCCTATAAACAGCAAAGGGTGGTGGGAGAGGATGTTCAAGTGAGGGAATGACTGGAGTTCCACCCCACAATTGATCTGTACCTAAAAACCTGTATCGAAAAACCTGTATCGAAAATCATAGCACACATATTGCACTGTGGAGTGTTGCTGAGTGTTTATCATGTTTATTTCAGGAGTGGCTCAGGTGGCTTTCACCAGGTATCCTGTTACATATTGCTATCAAAGAAAAGATAAAAATCTAAAATTCAAAGTACAGTGACTCCTAAGTGCTTACTGCTTTTGCATTCTGCTGAAGTAGATAAATCAACCACTTAAATCTCTATATTGTAAAAGAAAGAAAAAGCTAGATTGTTAGTCACTCAGCAAATGATTTCCAGTATATACAAGACTGATGAAAAACTAACAACTCCACTGATTCTTCCATCAGTGCTTGGGAGACAATTGGAGGTACTTAGTTTTCTTGCAGTACTTGTAGATACTTACATATGTGGTTATCACAACAAACACATCACAAATCAATAAAACAAGACTTTCTCTAGACACACCATCATATGCAGCATTGACTTGTTGGGCCTACTCTGTATTTCTTCAGTTTAACCAAAATAATTAATTTTTTTAAAAAATTTACATTTTAGGATTGGCAAAAGACTTGGCTCTAGAGGGGTTCCCAGGTGTCCAAGGGGATGTCCCCAGCTAGGTCCTTGGGCAGTAGAGGAGAGGATGCCTGAATGAGAATTGTCCCATAGCCACACTGATGAATATCTTGAATATCACTATAGAACCTTCATCCAGAAATGAATGAAGATAGAGACAAAGACCCACATTGGAGCACTGGCCTGAGCTCACAAGGTCCAGTTGAAGAGCAGAAAGAAGGAGAAGATGAGCAAGGAAGTCAGGACTGAGACTGGTTCGTGCACCAACTGAGGTGGTGTGACTGATCTAAGGAGAGTTCACCAAGGCCAGCTGGACTGGGACTGAATGAGCATGTGATCAAACCGAACTCTCTGAATGTGGCTGAAAATGGGGTCTGACTGAGTAGCCAATAATAATGGCACTGGGACTTGATACTACTGCCTATACTGTTTTTTGTGGGGGGTGGGCAATCCTAGTCTGTTTGGATGCACACCTTCAAAGGCCTGGATGGAGCAGGGAGAGCCTTGGACTTCCCACAGGGCAGGGTACCCTGCCCTCTCCTAGGACTGGAAAGGGAGGAGGGAAAGTGAGTAGGGGAATGGGGGGGAAATGGGAGAAGAGGAGAAGGGGAAATTTTTGAATGGTATTATTGATAGAGCAAAAGATAAAATAAAATAAAACGTTTGAATTAAAAAACTCCAATTTACCTTATTTAACATAGGAAAACAAAAGATGGAAAATTCAAGAAGTACTAAGACATATTTTGCAAACCTTAAACCATAAAGAGAATTTGCCAACCAATGCCTCACAATCAAAACTATGAGAAGATAAAAAAGTGGAAGATCATATGAATTTTAACTTTGCAAAACAGATTTCTCTAGATTATCAATAATCAATTTGATCTTGTCACAGTATAGCAATGAGATATACTCTCAAGATACTGAGCAGCTAAGGCAAGGCATATAATAATCAAAACACAAAACATACAGATTAAAGAAAGAATATTAAGAGCTGCAAAGGAAAAAGGTCAAGTAGCTTATAAAGGTAAACCTATCAGACTTACACCGGACTTCTCTATGGAAATCATGAAAGCTAGAAGGTCCTGGATAGAGGTACTGCAGAAACTAAGAGACCATGGATGCAAACCCAGACTACTATACCCAGCCAAGCTATCGTTCACTATCAATGGAGAAAACAAAATATTCCAGGATAAGAACAAATTTAAACAATTCGTAGCCACAAACCCAGCCTTACAGAAAGTAATAGAAGGAAAATCGCAACCCAAGGAATCCAACATTGCCAACACTGCCTACAATAACTCAGACATCAAGCGACCCTTCAAGAGCTTAACTGATAGAAGGGACACATACAAACTCTATTAAACAAACAAACAAAAAATAATAATAACCGGAGTCAACAACCACTGGTCATTAATATCACTTAATATTAATGGACTCAATTCACCTATAAAAAGGCACAGACTAAGAGATTGGATATGAAAACAGGATCCAAAATTCTGCTGTTTACAAGAAACACACCTCAACCACAAAGACAGACATCTACTCAGAGTAAAGGGTTGCGAAAACGTTTTTTAAGCAAACGGACCTAAGAAACAAGCAGGTGTGGCCATTCTAATTTCCAACAAAATTGACTTCAAACTAAAATCAATCAGAAGAGATGGAGATGGACATTTTATACTCATAACAAGAACAATTCATTAGGAGGAAATCTCAATCCTGAATATCTACGCCCCTAATATAAAGCCTCCTACTTATGTAAAAGAAACACTTCTAGAATTCAAGACAGTCATCAAACCACACACACTAATAGTAGGAGACTTCAACACTCCTCTCTCACCAATGGACAGGTCAATCAGACAGAAACCTAACAGAGAAATAAGAGAATTATTGGAGGTATTGAGTCAAATGGACCTAACAGACATGGATAGAACATTCCACCCAAATAGGAAAGAATACACCTTCTTCTCTGCAGCTCATGGAACTTTCTCGAAAATTGACCACATACTGGGTAACAAAGCAAACTTCCACAGATACAAAAAAATATTAGTAACCACCTGTGTCTTGTCAGACCACCATGGATTAAAGTTAGAGTTCAACAACAGTGCTACCCCCAGGAAGCCAAAAAATTCATGGAAGTTGAACAGTCAACTACTGAATCACCCCTGGGTCAAGGAAGAAATAAAGAAAGAAATTAAAGTCTTCCTTGAATTTAATAAAAATAAAGACACAACATACTCAAACCTATGGGACACTATGAAAGCAGTGCTAAGAGGAAAGTTCATAGCACGAAGTGCCCAATTAAAGAAAATGGAGAAAGCACACATTGGAGACTTAACAGCACACTTGAAAGCTCTCGGAAAAAAAGAAGCTGATTCACCCAGGAGGAGTAGAAGACTGGAAATAATCAAACTGAGGGCTGAAATCAACAAAATAGAAACACAGAAAACAATCCAAAGAATCAATGAATCAAAAAGCTGGTTCTTGGAGAAAATCAACAAGATCGACAAACCCCTATCCAAATTAATCAAATGGCAGAGAGAGAACATGCAAATTAATAAGATCAGAAATGAAAAGGGGGACATAACCACAGACACAGAGGAAATTCAGAGAATTATTAGATCTTACTATGAAAGTTTATATGCCACAAAGTTGGAAAATGTAAAAGAAATGAACATTTTTTTAGATAAGTACCATATACCAAAGTTGAACCAAGACCAGGTGACAATCTAAATAGACCTGTCAGTCGTGAAGAATTAGAAGCTGTTATTAAAAATCTCCCTACCAAAAAAAGCCCAGGACCAGATGGTTTCAGTGCAGAATTCTACCGGAACTTCCAGGAAGAGCTAATACCTATACTCCTTAATGTATTTCACAATATAGAAACAGAAGAATCATTGCCAAACTCTTTTTATGAAGCTACAGTTACCCTGATACCAAAACCACACAAAGACACAACCAAGAAAGAGAATTACAGACCAATCTCACTCATGAACAATGATGCAAAAATACTCAATAAAATACTTGGCAAACCGAATCCAAGAATACATTAGAAAAATTATCCATTATGATCAAGTGGGCTTCATCCCAGAGATGCAGGGTTGGTTCAACATACGCAAATCCATCAATGTAATCCATCATATAAATAAACTGAAAGAAAAAAAAACATTTGATCATTTCATTGGATGCTGAAAAAGCATTTGACAAAATTCAACACCCATTTATGATATAGGTGTTGGAGAGACTGGGGATACAAGGATCATACCTAAATATAATAAAAGCAATATACAGCAAGCCGACAGCTAACATCAAATTGAATGGAGAGAAACTCAAACCTTTCCATTAAAATCAGGAACACGACAAGGCTGTCCACTCTCACCATACCTCTTCAATATAGTGCTTGAAGTTCTAGCAATAGCAATAAGACAACATAAGGGGATCACGGGGATTTGAATTGGAAAGGATGAAATTAAACATTCGTTACTGGCAGACGATGTGATAGTGTACATAAGCGACCCCAAAGACTCTACCAAAGAACTCCTACAGTTGATAAACACCTTTAGTAAAGTGGCAGGATACAAGATCAACTCCAAAAAATCGGTAGCACTCCTATACACAAAGGATAAAGAAACAGAGAGGGAAATCAGAGAAACATCACCTTTCATGATAGCCACAAATAGCATAAAATATCTTGGGGTAACTCTAACCAAGGGAGTGAAAGACCTATTTGACAAGAACTTTAAGTCCTTGAAGAAAGAAATTGAGGAGGATACCAAAAATTGGAAAGACCTTCCCTGCTCTTGGATTGGGAGAATCAACATAGTAAAAATGGCAATTCTACCAAAAGTAATCTATAGATTCAATGCAATTCCCATCAAAATCCCATCAAACTTCTTCACAGACCTTGAGAGAACAATAATCAATTTTATATGGAAAAGCAAAAAACCCAGGATAGCCAAAACAATCTTATACAATAAAGGAACTTCTGGAGGCATTAACATCCCTGACTTCAAACTCTATTACAGAGCAACAGTATTGAAAACAGCTTGGTATTGGCATAACAACAGATAAGTCGACCTATGGAATTGAAGAGAAGACCCGGGTATTAACCCACAAACTTATGAACACCTGACTTTTGACAAGGGAGCTAAAGCTATACAATGGAAGAAGGATAGCATCTTTAACAAATGGTGCTGGCATAACTGGATGTCAACCTGTAGAAGAATGAAAGTAGATCCATATCTATCACCATGCACAAAACTCAGGTCCAAATGGATTAAAGACATCAACATTAATCCGTCCACTTTGAACCTGATAGAAGAGAAAGTGGGAAGTAGTCTACAAGATATAGGCACAGGAGACCACTTCCTAAGCAGAACCCCAGGAGCGCAGACAATAAGAGAAACAATAAATAAATGGGACCTACTGAAACTGAGAAGCTTCTGTAAAGCAAAGGACACTGTCAGTAAGACAAAAAGGCTACCTTCTGACTGGGAGAAGATCTTCACAAACCCCTCAACAGACAAAGGTCTGATCTCCAAAATATACAAAGAACTCAAGAAACTAGACACTAAAACTCTAATTAACCCAATTAAAAAATGGGGTACTGAACTGAACAGAGAATTCACAACAGATGAACTTCGAATCGCTAAAAAGCACTTAAGGTCATGTTCAACCTCCTTAGCGATCAGGGAAATGCAAATCAAAACAACTTTGAGATATCATCTTACACCTGTCAGAATAGCCAAACTCAAAAACACCAATGATAGCCTATGCTGGAGAGGATGTGGAATGAGGGGAACACTCATCCATTGTTGGTGGGAATGCAAACTTGTGCAGCCACTGTGGAAATCCGTGTGGCGGTTTCTCAGGAAACTGGGAGTCAACCTCCCTCAGGACCCAGCAATTCCACTCTTGGGAATATACCCAAGAGATGCCCTAACATAATACAAAAGCATTTGTTCAACTATGTTCATAGCAGCATTATTTGCAATAGTCAGAACCTGGAAACCACCTAGGTGCCCCTCAATAGAAGAATGGTTAAAAAAGGTGTGGAACATATACACATTAGAGTTTTACTCAGCGATAAAAAAACAATGACAGTTTGAATTTTGCATGCAAATGGATGGAAATAGAAAACGCTTTACTGAGTGAGGTAAGCCAGACCCAAAAAGAGGAATATGGTATGTATTCACTCATAAGTGGATTCTAACCATAATTAAAGGTCTTTGAGCCTATTATTCGTGATCCTAGAGAAGCTAAATAAGAAGGTGAACCTGATGAAAAATCATATAGCTATCCTTCTGGAGATTGGAAATTGACAAGAGTGCCAGGTAACCTCGGGTGCATGGGGGGTATGGGGGGGCTTTTGGAAGGGGATAGGGTTAGAGAGAAGGGAGTAGGGGAGGAATGGGGAAAGATGGGGGACTGGGATGGGGGGGGAGGGAGGAAGGATGGATATGGGATCAGGGAAGTATATACCTGAACTAAGGTAGTCATTTTAGGCTTTACAAGAGACTTGATTATAAAGGGGATCCCAGGTCCAAGGAGAGATCCCCAGATTGTTCTCTGGACAGAGGAGAGGGTGCCTGAACCGGCCTTGGCCCACAACCATACTGATGAATATTTTGCATATCACCATAGAACCCTCATCTGGCAATGGATGGAGATAGAGGCGGAGATCCATGTTTGAACACTGGACCTAGCTCCCTAGGTCCAAACGAGAGGCAGAAGGAAAGAGAACATGAGCAAAGAAGGCAAGAACAGAGAAAACCTTCATCCGATGCTGTACGGCGATACAGATGGAGACCCATATTGGAGCATCGCACTGAGCCCTCCACGGTCCAAATGAGGAGCAGAAGGATGAAGAAAATAAAAAAAAGAAATCAGGACCGCGAGGGATGCGAGCACCCACTGATACAAGGGGACTGATATAATGAGAGTTCACCAAGGTCAGTTGGACTGGGACTGAACGAGGACGTGATCCAACCAGATTCTCTGAATGTGGCCGGATTCTCTGAATGTGGCTGACCTGGAGCCTTTCTGAAAAGCCATTGACAATGACACTGGGACTTGCTTCCTCTGCATATACTGGATTTTGGCGATCCAGTCTGGATTCTCACCTTCCCTGGACCTGGAGGGAGGGGGGAGGAACTTGAACTTCCCACAGGGCAGGAAACCCTGACTACTCTTAGGGATGGAGAGGGAGGAGGAGAGTGAGTGGGGGCAGTGGGAGGGTGTTGGGAGGAGGGGCGGAAATGGAAACTTTTATAATTTAATAAAAAAAAAAGATACTGAGAAGCTAAGGCAAGGCATAGGTGACAGTATTGTGAACAACACATCGTTCAATGTACTGCGTTGATAGGTTTTTTTGGATGAATGCAATAAATTACAAGAGATAGTCAATGTTTTTTAATAAGAAGAATTTACATTATATGTTTCATCAACTTTTGGTAAAATCGATTAGGCTAAGTCGTGAAGTATACACTGTAGGAGTCAAAGAGGGGAAAGAACAAAACAGTAATTAAAAAAAATGAGTTTAGCATAAACTGAACACAGTAAAATCTGAAAGGGCACTATTAGAATCCAGAGATGTGGGCAAATCCCTCAAATTACCCTTCATTATTAAAAATCAAAAATGCACAATTCCTAGAAATTTGAAGATATTTTGATAATTATCAGAAAGATGGTCAGGGGAAACCAAGATATTAATCTCTAACAAGTCAAAGCTAATGCAAACTATGCGTTCAGCTAAGCAACCATTCTAGCTGCTATTAGCAGGGTTCAAAGACACCAAAGGGCTTAACAGAGTAAATTCTTAACTTAAATGAAGGCCAAAGAAACAACCTATGGAGATTTCAAACATGCTACCAGAAATATGAAAATCAGTTTTGAGGTTCTGAGGTATAGACCAACCTACAGATACATGGAACTCCATTGTTATATTGCATATGTATTTTGTAATAGTGAAGTAGAGGATAGGGAGAAGGTGCATGGGGTAAGAGCATTGCATTCAGAGTAATGTTCAGACCCCCAGCACCCAAGTAAAGAGCTGATTATGGGCACTGTCCTGAACTACAGTGTTATGGGAGACAGAGGCAGGAGGATTGTAAAGGCTTAGTGGTCATCCTTGAGAGGCTTTTCTTAGAATAAAGACAGAGAGTGATGGATAGAGTAGGGCATATGACGTCTCCTTGGCATCACTGGATCATTTGTTTCTCCTCCCAGTATGGGAAATTTATAATGATAAGTTACGTTGTGTGTGTTCTGTGTAACATTCAGAGAAAAAGACAGATTTCATGATTTTAAAATGTTGAAATAACAACATAAGTAAATATCCATTTTCCAAACTATAGCTGGTATTTTAGGATAAAATCCCAGGCTCCAGCAGGCTTACCATGCTTAGTTCAGCCACCTGCCCACAATATACCATTTAAAAAGATAAGTAATGATGAAAAGAGGAGAGCAGTTCATTCAATGTGACTACATTAGGAGGAAGAACTCAGGGATCAAAGGCTCCAAGTCACTCTTGGTCATAAAGGAGATAGAGGTTTTAAATAAAGGAAGAAATGGGAAAAGGTTGCTGAGGAACCTATAATTAAGCAGTCATGGTCTGGCTATGTTTCTCTTGAATATTGTCTGTGTTCAGACCCTGCTGGATAGACCAGTGAATCCCTTATTGTTTAGGAAATCAAGATTTTCAGAAAACTATTTCAACTTCAGTGTACAGCTCTTACTCATGGAGAGTTGTCCTTATGGAAGAAAGATGGACTCTGTCCTCTGAGAAGGCAAGGACTGCTCCTGGAATGCTGGCAACTCAAGGTGAAAGGTTTAGGTTAATGACTCAGGCTCTTCCTTCACCAACAGTGAGGAGACCGAAAAGGAAGACAGGCTACACACTCATAAAGTAAGAGTCACCAACATGATTGCCCAAACATGAACTAAGCAAAGACATAAATGATAGACATGTTAAAGTAAAGATGGAAAGCCCACAATACCTCACCCCATACAAAGAACTATGGGAAATAAAAGAATGCTGAGAGCAGGTATAGAGCATGGAACAGCACACCTATTGGTTATCCAGTACCAAATGGTCAGCCCTGGAAATATGCAAACACATGGCTTGCAGTTTTAGCAAGTTGTAGTTAGGAAAGGGAAAGTAGAAATAATGTAAGTTCAAAAATAAAAGGAAAAATGTTTAACTAAAAGTGGATATTTAAAATGTAGTACAATACAAATGAGAATTAAAAGGCTACACAAGAGGAACAGTCAAAAGGAAAAGAAAAAATAAGAAAGAAGAAATGCCAGGCATTCATCCTGCCTTAACTGCCTAGTGAGCACAGGCGAGGATTCAATGAGCTTGAGCAAGAACATCTTCTAAAATGTGCTTCAAAGTGACAGTATTGATATTTCTGTTTTGTGACCCTTTAGACTTTTGTTGCTCTAAAATTCCATTTTATTGGGAAATCCATTTTCTGCCTGGAATTTTCAAGATGGGATTTGCTACTTTAAACAGTTTCTAAATAGAATTCTTTTAGAAAGAGAAAAATAGCTAGTAATAACAATTAAGAATAAATACATAATTTTAATAAATCATTAAAAATTGCAAGCACAAGATATGTGAATTGTCTCTTTCCAGAGAAAGAACTAAATAGCTGGAAAATTTAGGAAGAAATGAATACAAGACTATTATAATTAAGTAAAAAATTATCTATCCATACGGGCCTATAGTAAACATCTGTCAAAAGAAAATCAAACTCCCACATCCAATGGAGAAAGAATCTTTATTCAGAAAACAAAAGTGAGTAAATTATGTCCTGGCAACACAGACTCAATTGCCTGAATGACTTTTTCCACTGTGACAGCAGTTAAGTTAGGTGAATTAGGCACATAACTAAAGCCATAATTCACTGCATTCACCAAATCTATTGGGAGGAGCATCCAACAGGCATTCTCCATGAAAGCAAGGAAATTCTATGATAGATTTTAGGACTTATGGGACAGCATTCTTAGCTTCAGGGTTGCAGAATGATAGTGATCTGTTTGTTAAGTAGGTTTTAGATCTGCTGGATAGCATTCTTAACTTCAGAGTTGTATGTTTGGGAACTGTTTGTTAAACCATTCTAAAGATTTTACCTTGTACTTGAAAGGATGTTAGGTCAGACAATAAAAAATTTAGACAATGAATGGGTGTAGCATGAGTAATCAAAGCTTAGAAACAGGTATTGGGGTTGAAGTAGAAGATCAGAAATGCAAAATAGCCAAGAGCTAGAAAAGTATTATCTCTACCAAAATTGTGTGACTCCTGACTGAGCTCTGAGCCTCTGTCTCTTCCCATTTTATATTCCCTTTAGTGTAGGGATTTAATGCATGTGACTTCCTAGTACTGAGATTAAATATATGGGCCACCACCACCAGGATCTGTTTGTGCATTGATATTGTGTAGCTGATGGTAGCCTTGAACTCATAGAGATTCATCTGCCTCTATCTCCCAAATCCTGGGATTAAAGTGGTGTGACACTGCTGCCTTACCTCCAGTGGCTTAGATTTACCTTCTGATCTTCAGGCAAAATTCATTTATTGTAATAAAAATATAATATCTCTTTATTTCCCCTTTTTGTCTAAAATAAAAAGAAGGCTAAAACTAATATAAGAAAAACTATATGTCATAATAAAATAATTATATACAATATATACAGGCAATACATACATCAAAAGTCTAGTTCATTTGCATTTGAAAAATTCAGAATAAATAATCTATATCTGTTCTATCAGGTGAGTCCAAAATCTTGTACCAAATATACTTTCTTTTATACTTTGCTTTATGCATCTAGCAAACAAGGAAAACTATAGGTACCTAGTCTTCAAATCTCTCAGAGATCCAAGAATTTTAACTGAGTAAGCAGGAAGTGTGAGGAAGTTACTTCCAAATATTGTAAAAAATGACAGAAAAAACTGACTGCCTGGACAGTCATCAAAGTTTCTCTGCAACACATTGTGGCATCCATCTTTAGCCTATAGGCCTAGAATATCTAACAGACTTTTTATGAAGCAGAGATTTTGAAGGACTGTCCTACCTTGTCTGAGTAAGTTTTGGCAGTCCCTGCCTTATATGTCCTGCTACTATCATTAGAAGAGCATACTGTCAGAAATAGAGGCAAGGACATTTTCTTGCCCAGTGGTTTACTTTTGCCAAAGAGAAAGTAAACTTCACATGTAGTTTCTTCAATGCCCATCATCTTCTTTGAAGTAGATTGGAGCAGCGAGAAACATATATGTCTCGTTGAAAGAAAAAAAAGAAAAGAACGTATGTTAATAAAAAAATTAAAAGCCATATTCTGTAGATCTCTGAAATGTTTGAAGATGACTTGTCTACTTAAACTATATCTCTGTTTGGCCTTGAAAACATAATTAATGTGACTAGAAGTTCAATAGCAGTAGATGACTAATTACTAAACTGCATTTCCTTATTATACTAAACAGTTGGTAATAATAACTTTCAAGGACTAGAAATTTGTATTACATTGTTAAATGAGCTGCATAGTCACAATTCTTGAACAAGTTTAGAAATGTAAGAACAGAATGGGGGCTGACTGAGAAGCCATTGATAATGGCACAGGGACTTGTTTCTACTGCATATATTGGCTTTTTGGGACCCTAGTCTATTTGGATGCACACATTCCTAGGCCTGGATGGAGAAGTGGAGGGCTTTGGACTTCCCACAGGGCAGGGTACCCTGCTGTCTCTTAAGACTGGAGGGGGAGGGTGGAAGGGGAGTACTAGAGCAGGAGGGGAATGGGAGGAGGGGAGGAAGTAGAAATTTTTGAATGGAAAAATAAAAATATAAAAAAAGAAATGTAAGACAGTCTGTTTTAACAAAATTAATTTTAATTTGTATAAATATACGAAATCCATATACAAGATACAAAAGTCCAATCTAATGTAAAACGTGCAAAACTAGTAGTTGCTTTTAATAGTAATTTCAATAATTTACTTTTTAAACTTGTCATATCTCTATTCTCCTTTTCTTAAAAACAAAAACCTTGAATCTAATTTTTTTTGTTTAGTATTTTTCCTAAACATTACTAATAACAATTTGTAATCAATCCCCCTAAACAAAAAAATATCCACAAACCACTGAAAGACCAAAAATCACCCACACCATCTCTTGGGAAAATGGGCATTGTGTTATTAAATTAAATTTGTTTCCTGCTATTTGGGGGTGATGGCATTTTTAGCGGATCCTGAAAAAAAATGAGTTTGTTGTCAAGTCCTGGAAGAAGCAGTGTATCATTGTTTTGTCCAGTCACTGTAATAGGAAAGTGCAGTACTTGTCTCAAGTCCTGGCTAGATTAATCTATAAAGCTGGATCATCTCAGATAGCCACATCAAAATAGTTCTGAGCACATTGAATGTCAAAACCTGATCTTTCTTTATCTGGTGCTTTTCAGCTTTGTGGTCTCATCATAGTCCCGGAGGAATTGTCATTGTGGGTCCCCATCCTCTTTTTGGAAACTTTCAAGGTCTTTTTTTTTTTAGTTTTATATTTTTCCTTTTTTAAAAAATTTATTTATTTATTAAAAATTTCCACCTCCTCCCTGCCTCCCTTTCCCCCCCCTCTCCACCTCCCCCTCCCTCTCTAGTTTTAAGAGTAGTCAGTGTTCCCTGCCCCATGGGAAGTCCAAGGTCCTCCCCCCTCCATCCAGGTCTATAAAGGTGAGCATTCAAACAAACCAAGCTCCCACAAAGTCAGTCCATGCAGTAGAATAAAAACCCAGTGCCATTGCCCTTGGGTTCTCAGTCAGCCTTCGTTGCCAGCCACGTTGACTTTCAAGGTCTTTTAGGGTGTACTCATGGTTCACTGCAGAAAACTGATAGAGATTCAAACCTGAAATAGTGTACAGAAGGTAGATGAAGAAGCGAGGCTTGTTGCCTCTGTGTAGAACACTAAAAGCCTGAGTGGATTTCAAGGGAGCTCCCTCACTTGGCAGCAGCCAAGAAAGGGGTTCATGGATAGCCTGAATCCCACAATGGAGAGAGAGAGAGAGAGAGAGAGAGAGAGAGAGAGAGAGAGAGAGAGTTGAATGTCTGAAAAACACACAGGGGATTGTTTGGAAAAAGCATGCTTTTTGGGGGGCTGTCTGAAGGCTACAACTGAAAAATTCCAAACTTTCTTAGAAGCTAGAGGAAAAAAAGCAAAGAAAGCCTACCTTCAGTGGCACATGCAGCGCCTTCTGTGCTGTTGGTTTTTCGTGAATTTGCACCCCAAACGTTGGGGACCAAATGTAGCACAAATAATAAAAATCCAGAAACAGAAATCGGGGTTCAAGCTGATGATTAGAAAAGCAAAACAGCCAAACCACTAGAAAAGTCTTAACTCTACCAAGGTTGTGTAGCTCAGTGTGGCCTTGAACTCACAGATACTCATATCTGTTGCCTACAATAGATGGTGCCTGGACTGGGTCCCGACAGTGGCTCCTCAAAGTAGGACAGAAGACAGATAGCGCTGGAGGGTGTGGTCAGTGATACAGGAGAACAGATAGTGGACATTATAGACGAGACACAGCAGGAGTAAAAGTAAAATGTGAACGCTCAAATAGATATAGATAATTAATGTGAGAAGCTGGTGGAAAAAATTAATTCGGGAGTAAAACTAAATATTTGTATATATGAGGCAAGGAAATAGTATTAAATCTGCTTTAAATTTATTTGAATGTATTTACTTAGTCAGAGAAGCTGTAGTGGACCACAAACAAAGGCAGAGATTTTTAGTTTGTAGGTAGCATAAATACACTGCTCCCTCCCCCACTCTGGCAGTGCCCACGCCCACTGCCTCAGAATGGCTCAAGGCATGAGATGAGAGTTCAAGATGTCAACCTGTCCATGCTCTGGTCAAGCTGACCTGCGAATGTTGTGGCCTTCGAGCCGCCCCAATGGCAGGAATCTGGAAACTTGAGCTACAGGTAAAATTTGCCAGACATTCCTGGTTTGTGGCTGGACTGCTGAGCAAGGCCTGCTCCCTAGCACAGCAGGCAATGAGGGACCATCACGTCTTGGGCCAAGACCCACAGTGTGACAGTCATGCAGCTGCAAAAGCAGCTAGTTGCCCTAGTCTAACATACAGCTGGGGGTGAAGTAAGCTCAAGCAGCCAAGCATCTGGAAAACTGGTCAGCTAGTGAGACTTGTAGTTCTGATTAAAAAAAAAAAGCTTACAAATTTTCAAAAAGATATCCCATGCAGTCAAGGTTATTGTTGTTTACAAGAGATCTTGTGCACCGCGGAGGGATTATCAAGGGGAATAATGATTCTAATTCCCCCCAGTCAGCTCACGGAAGCAGCTAAACAAATTTATGGTTCTAAAAAAAACAACTTTAAAAGAAAAAGGTGGGAATTACACCTTCAACTACCATTTAATTCCAGAAATCATGCCCTTTTTGTGAATTTCTTGAATAATCATTCCTGTGAGAAGTCTGTCATGGACAAATTTTGGCATGATGCCCTCAAGGTGACCTTCCCTAAAGCAGAGTGAAAAGACCCTTGCTTTATGAAAAGTACTGACCCTGTTTTAATATGGGGTACAGGGCAAGTCTGTGTGCTTTCACAGGAGGAGAATGAAGCAAGATGTATTCTGGAAGATCTAGCCCAGTAAGTGCAGGAGAAGGATGTGAACCCTGATGACCTCAATGCAGGTGCCTTCACAGAAGAGTCAGAGTGAGGTTCCTGAACTTGTGTTCCTGACTTTCTCATGCCATCAGGACACAGTCTAAGAAAGGAAGATTGATGAGTGATGATTACTAGTTTCTTGAAGGACCTACTACATAAATTTCTGGACCTCAGTGTGCCTTATTTACTTGAAGCCAACACAAGAACTCTGACTAAATATTTGGTCGTTTATCCATACTATATCTTGGGATACAGATCTCAATTTGCTAGTGTGGTATTCAACTTGCTGTTGAAATAAAGGACCTGAGAACTGAGACCTCAATTTTCCCCTCCAGGGAAAGAAACTCATTGTGGAGAATGGGTGACTGAAGCCCCTTTACAGAAATAAGGAGGAATAACCTAAAAATATTTGCTGCTGAACAGTTCAGAATTATCTCTGAAACTTAGAAGCAGCAATGGAGATGAACTATAGGCGAGAAAAAAATGTTCATAGCTCATCCAACACAGAAACATTTTCTTGTCTTTTGATTAGAGCAGATTTATGAGAATTGTAATTTAACAAATTGTGTGTTTATTGTTCATTTCCATACTATAATTATGATATTGACCTTGACCTGCTAATGTATGTAACTATGTAACTACTTTAATTCATTATGAAGATGTTACTGATTAGAAAACGTATTAGAACTTGTCTTTGAGAATTGTGACATTGTCAATGAGTCTTTAAATTTGATACATCTAAAAAAAACAAATTTGAATTTTGATTATAGCTGAAAACTGGTAAAGATATCTTAGGCGAACTTTGAAAGACAACCCACCTCTGGTCATCCTCCACTCCTTTTTATTAGGAGATATTGAAGCCACAAGAATATATATATATATATATCACAAAGTATCATCTGCTTGCATATTATTATCTAGTTGTTGTGAACTCTCTTGACAGAAAATTAGCTCAAAAGTACACAGAACCTAGAGATGAGTTCTAGCTCCCACTTAACCCAGTATGTACAGAAGCTAGTATCCAACAATCGGTAAGATCTTTTTAAACCCAGATAATCTAAGACAGGATGTAAATGACAGAATGTATGTACCAATGACAGATCAGTCTGGAAAGAGGAGCAAAATGCCCGAATGAGGCATAGTCATCTGTCCTGTAGCCAAAGCACAGCCTTTATTAAATAAATAAAAAAAGAATTTTCAGGGCTCACAGATGTGAGTGCTGTTCCACCTTGTCTAAAGATCAGAGAGTTTGAGCTTATTCTTGCTCCCTCAAAGTTGCTGACAACATGTGTGACTACAAAAAAGAGATCCTCACCAAGGGTGTGTTTACTTAGTATTTTGAGTATAGAGATGGGTCCACTCTTCCTTGACCAAAGGACATAGAATCTCCTTCTTGGAGATTGGCAAGAGGTTCCTGAGAGTGACTGCCTGCAGGATACTTGATCTATTCTGTATAACAGACTTCATGTTAGTGAAATCTGTTGCTTACCCCCTCCACTTTTGGAGTGAAGTAAATAATCCTGTGGAAAATAAATGCAGGTGGACTCAGGATTCAGTTCAGTGACTTTCCCTCCCAATGCTGTTCTGTGTTTCTGTCTTCTGTTTCTCTCATCTCACTGTTCCTTTTGCTTCATAATTTTAACCCTCATAATCCTACCCTGGAACATGTGAAGATCTATGAGGCTGGACCCCGACAAATGTCACCCCAACATAACACCCTTTGACACATCTGCCTCTGTCTCCCAAATCCTGGGATTATAGGTGTGTAATACCACTGCATGGTGCCTAGTACCTTAGTTTTACCTTCTTACCTTCAGTCAAGCATAGTTTATTAAAACATAGATAGAGTATCAGTATAAGTGAATCCAAGATCATTTTGACTCTGACTCTGCAACCTTTCTGATTCTCTACATTTACAAAATTCTATTCAGTCAACACCTTTGTAGAATCTTAATACAAGTGTGGCATTTTTGAAAGGGTGCTTCACTTACACACACACACACACACACACACACACACACACACACACACACACACACACACAGAGACAGACACCAAACAGTAGAGATGGGAATCAAAGAAGGTTTTACTATTTGACTATGAGTAATACATTAGTGAATTAATTTCTTCAAATAGACTGGGGTCTAGTAATACTATACAACCGTCTGAATCTTAGTAAAGAGACAGAGGAAAAGTAATATGATTTTGTGGTAACAAACTGTTCTAACAGGCACTAATTGATAGTAAGGAAGACAAATGACTTAAGTATACAGACACAGAAATGGAGATGTGACAACATAATCATAAAATAGAAACTTAGAGTAGAATTTTATGTTTATGGCTCTGTGAGACAGTGGAAAAGATTTTTGCAACATGATGCTGAAGAAGATACAAGTTTAACACTGAATGTCACGCGCTCTCCAGTTTATTAAAGTTCAAAACTATTTTACAAAGGCAAACTTACACATCTGCTTTGCTGTTTTTTAAAGCAAAAGAAGGAAAATAACATAGCAATGACATCCTGGAGAGAAAACAGTACTGAACCCAGAGTTATATATGTGTCATTAATAGAGACTATGCTCATTGAAGTGTCTACATGTATCTATGTATAATTAATATTTTAGTAATAAATTATGAAATTAGTGAATTACATAAATGAAATTATGCATAGAACAGTGAATACATTATGCCAGCAACTTGAAGTTACCCCAAGTGTCTGTGTTTTACACACAACAAGAATTCCTGAACACTCTATATTTATGAAAAATCCCCAAGGATACAGAGAATAAAAACTGTCATGGAGGATGCCATAGCAACCGGACACAAAAGCTGTACCAGATGAACATCAGTGTGTAACCCAACAAATACAAAAATAAATCTTCAACCAAATTATTGTGAGCAACACCAGCATCATTGTGTAAACCAAATTTGAGAATACCCAATTCCTATAATGGAGTATTGTAAAAGAATATTCCTTTGTACATAGGAATAGGTAGAGGATTCAGTGGAGGCCCTAGTGGTCTTCACAATAGGGTTTCAAGGCAATATATATACTCTAGCCTCTGAACAAGCCTAAATAAGGATGATTCTAGCATCCTCTTCTTTTTGTATAAGGGAATCCCCTTATTTATATTTCATTGGGAGTTATTGTCCTTCTCCCTGCCTACTGAAAGCATTGCCCTTCCTTTTAAATATCACTGTACTGGCAAGCTTACCATTCTTCTTGGTTAGCACTGAATTCTAAGACTGTTGCTAACTGGAAAATGCTAGGTCCAAAGTGGAGTTTGTTGATGCTTTGGTTTTGGATTTTGTTGTTGTTGTTGTTGTATTTCTGTATTTTGTTTTGTATGATCAGTGATTGTGGCACAGCGTTAGATAAAGTATATATATTTTTTTATTTAACCCAGTTTTGAAAATAAACATTTCTAATACCTGGTTTTCATGAGGGATACAGTACCTCGTCAGAGCACTTCATAAAAATAATCTGCCATTTAAGCTAAAAACTCAAATCTTCAGCACTCACAGGAATCCGGTAGTAAACCAAATAGTAAGGATTCCCCAAGTCTGAATGATATTAAAAGACACAAACAAGATATTTATTGACTTACAAAATACAAACTACAAATAGAGAAAAGTGAAGCTGATGTAATGCATGCACTGTTCTTGTAGGGGATCCAGACTCAGTTCCCAGTGCTGTCAGGCAACTTGAAACTAACTCTGAATCCAGCTGCACAGTTTGTTCAATGCTCTCTAGTGCTTTAACAGGATTTATTGCTCTCATAATTTATAACTGAAAAACATAATTATGCAAATTATAGGCTTTATAAGCATATTTCAATAGTTATTTAGGGAACTTTTCAGATATAATTTATATACAAATGAAAAATGCCAAGAAAAATCAGACAAATACAACATAGGATATAAAGAAAAAGCTCTTCTCCAACTCTGTAATGCCATGGCCCTCATGACATAGAGCTTGTGGCGTGACCTAAAGAATACCTGGTCTACAGTCAGAGCAAGGAAGTAAGGAGAACTGTGCATTGATGGCACACTGGCTTGCTTCCATTTGCTCAAATTCCTCCTTCTAACAATAGTGGATTACAGTCTCATTCTAATTTGATCACATTTTTTAAGGCTTTTACATGAATATAGTCAAATTGTGAAGGATTGGGGGTTAAAACTTCAGGATGAGTACTAGAAAGGAAGCACAACGCAGTCCCAGATACTTGCTAATCCTATGTCTTCCTTGACTAATTCCTGACTTATTAGTCTTCATTATGGCTCCTCTATCCCTGATAAACCTATAGTGGCCAAGGTGCCCGTTTAACTACTTGTCACAAAGTAAAAGCCAAGCCCCTTCTTTCAGCTCGTCTCTGTATCAATAGGCATCATTATTCACTTCTTTCTCTTCTACCCACTCCTTACTTGACCTGAAAATATTCCCATTTTCGTGGCAATTTTCAAACTCTTGGGGTTGCTCTTGATTATGTTGGATTAATCCTTTCTTTTCTATTACTAAAAATAAGCTCCCATTTATAGTTAAACTCACAATGTATTTCCCAGATATATTGCAGAGAGAAAATTATTTTATTTCCAGCACAGTCTCTGTTCCCATTTTATGTATTCAACTGCCTACTCAGTTTTTCTACTTGCCTTTCTAGTGGACATTTTTAGGCCAACACATCCAAATGTAACTAGATTCTTGGTTTTCATTTCACAAAGTTTCCCCTTATGTAAGCTGAAGTCAAATGCACACTTATGCTTCAAAAAAAATCATCCAGACAAACCTCCTTTCACTTTGATACATATCACTATGATTCCCCAAAGTTCTTAAAGTAGTAAACATGATTTAGTAGAAGCGGCAAAGAAAAGAACCAAATCAATACTTTTGACAAGGTTCACCAAGAGCAGCAATGAAAACATAAAGATGTTCAAACTTGTCTTCAAACAAAAATTTATTTTCAACAGAAGGCATAGAAAAGGCAAAACATGAAGTGAAAAGTAGAAAAATTGAACCCAGTTGAAGCTTCATCCAAGCATCAATCTTCAACAATCATGGCAAATGCCGTAGGCACATCTTTGAAATCACTGTGCTGTGCAATGTCTTTTAGTGTAAGGCATGACCTTGGATTATATGTGATTGCAAAAAATTCCAGATTATATCTGCACTATGATGGATGTCAAGGATATGGAAGAAAGTACTGGAAAGAATAAAAAAAAAAACTACCCTACATATTTTCCCATGAGGAGGATACACTGATCTACTTCCAAATTTTCTATGTTCAGTATATCATTTCCCTCAATTTCCATAATGGATTCTAGGATACAATACACATTCAAAATTGGTTTAAGTGACAGTAAATTTATCATTGTGTTGTTTATTAAAGTCTCATTAAAGAAGTGCCCTTAAAAATGTTAATCCACGAGTCTACTTATAAGAATATGGCCAGTGCCTAGGACACAGAGTATAATAGCAGAAGTGATGGAATTCAAAGTTACTCTGCAGTACTTATATCTAGCACCCTGTTAGCATGCAGAGTTGACAACAATCAGCATGCAAGGCTGACAATCTGTGGACACTGCCATCTGGCATTAATGCTGAGAAACAGAAATTCCCAAATAACCTTCTTCCGAAAGAGAGAACACATCATTTTTTTAAAATGGGGAATGCATGCTTCTGATTTGCTGTGTGACAGATACACAAATATTCTAGAACACAGCTTTATTTTTAACTACAGAATTATTATAAACATTCCCTATAAAAATTTTTCAGCCCAATATTAGAAAAACATACTCTTCTCTACAGCACCTCTTCGATCTACTTTTTACAAGTCTTTCTTGTTCCTTTGAGTTCTCATCTGTCTTTGCCAGTGGAATCTTACTCATCAACAACTTACTTAAATGGCATTTTTGTGTCTATCTAGTATTCCATATCACCTTAAGCAATATAATATATTTTAAGAAACTTCTTTATGATACACATCCTTCAAGTGGATCCTAGGAATCTATACCATGAACTGTAGAACAACAACAAAATAAAAGGAAGAAAAATAAGTTCTAATCATCCATGCATACACACACATATATATAGAAATTTGGTAACTGGTATATTGAAAGTTTGTACATTCTTTGAACAAAGAAGAGATAGCTTAGCTTAGTTTGCAAAAATAGGCTGCAGTAGACAGGAAGCTGGCAGATGGAATGCATCACTAATAACATTCAACTTTGAGCCTCATCAAGAGTTGATCTGAGGGCATGTTTCTTGCTGGGTCCCTCTAAATCTATCCAGTATGGTTGAACTGGATCTAAAATTATTACGGTAGCAACTGTCAATTTTGTTCATTTTGCTTGTGTCTTCAGATCCCAACACAGGGCCAGAAGCATTTATAAATAATTCTTCAAACAAGTTTTTTTGTTCTGTGTAGAGTGAATTTTACCATATGAAATTTACTATAGTCATGTTTATGTTTATATCCAGTGTTAAAAATGAAATCAGGACCGCGAGGGGTGCATCACCACACTGAGACGGTGTGACTGAACTAATGGGAGCTCACCAAGGCCAGCTGGACAAGGACTGAACAAGCATGTGATCAGATCAAACTTTCTGAATGTGGCTGACAACGAGGGCTGATTGAGAAACCAATGATAATGGCACTGGGATTTAATTCCACAGCAGGTACTGATTTTTTGGGAGCCTAGTCTGTTTGGATGCACACCTTCCTAGGCCTGGATGGAGGGGGGAGGGCCTTGGATTTCCCACAGAGCAGGGCACCCTGACTTCTCTTAGGACTGGAGAAGGAGGTGGAGTGGGATTGGGGGGGGAGTGGGGAGAGTGGGAGGGAAATGGAAGGAGTTCGAAATTTTTAATAAATAAATAAAAATTAAAAAATGTAGTTCCCAATTTACAACATTTTCTATATATTTCATAATTTTTACTTATTTCTTTTTCATATTCTATAATAATAAAATTTATTTTGAATTCCCAAATTAAAAATTTCCTTCTATATGTTCAAAAATCAAAACAATGAATTGATAACTAGTTCTTCTGCATAAAAGAAGCACTTCAGGCACTGCTGAGGAGCTCTTCCCAGAGAGGTGAGTGGGTGCTCGCCTGGGCAGCCTGCCTGTCCGGCAAGAGAGCACAGCCCCTCCCCCCTCAGCTTCTGTGGCAGGGTCTTTGGTATTCCAAGGGACCCCTCCCTCCCCCCACTGCTGCCGGCCCTTTGTCTCCCGGGTCCTGGGATGACCAGCTAGCCTTGTTGCACTGCTGAGGAGCTCTTCCCAGAGAGTGCTGAGGAGCTCTATCCAGAGAGTGCTGAGAAGTCCTACCCAGAGAGTGTTGAGGAGTTCTATCCAGAAAATGCTGAGGAGTTTCATCCAGAGTGGATGAGATGGGCAGGCGCCAATGCAAGAATTCCTCCAACAACCTGAAAGGCAACATGACATCTCCAGAATCCAGGGAGCTCGAAACTAGAAGAATTGAACACCCTACTCCAGAAGAAATAGAAGAAATCGACTCTAAGCGCTTCTTTATGAAAATAATAGAGGAACTTAAACAGGAGGTGAAAATCTGCGGTAAGAAATGGAAGATAAGTATAACAAAAAGATTGAGGAAATGAATAAAGAAATGGAAGAGAAATATATCAAAAAGTTTGAAGAAATGAGTAAATCCGTAAATGAAATTCTGGGAAACCAAGAAAAAACAATCAAACAGGTAATAGAAACAGTTCAAGATTTGAAAACTGAAATGGAGTCAGTGAAGAAATCACAAACTAAGGGCCGGCTGGCTATGGAAAATCTAGGTAAACGAACAGAGACTTCAGAAACAAGCATAACCAAAAGAATACAAGAGATAAAAGAAAGAATCTCAGACCCTGAGGATACCATAGAGAAATTAAACACTCTGACCAAAGAAAACAGCAAATCCAACAAATTCTCATTACAAAACATTCAGGAACTGTGGGACACAATAAAAAAACCAAATCTAAGAATAATAGGAGTAGAAGAAGGAGAAAAATTGCATTTCAAAGGTCCAGAAAATATACTCAACAAAATGAAGGTTCAAGAAGCATACAGAACACCGAATAGACTGGATCAGAAAAAAACATCCCCTCGTCATATAATAATCAAAACACAAAGCATTCATACTAAAGAAAGGATATTGAGAGCTGCAAAGGAAAAAGGTCAAGTAACTTATAAAGGTAAACCTATCAGACTTACACCAGACTTCTCTATGGAAACCATGAAAGCCAGAAGGTCCTGGATAGAGGTACTGCAGAAACTAAGAGACCATGGATGCAAGCCCAGACTACTTTACCCAGCCAAGCTATTGTTCACTATCAATGGAGAAAACAAAATATTCCAGGATAAAAACAAATTTAAACAATATGTAGCTACTAATCCAGCCTTACAGAGAATATTAGAAGGCAAATCACAACCCAAGGAATCCAACATTCCCAACACTGCCTACATTAACTCAGACATCTAGCGACCCTTCACAAGCACAACTAAAAGAAGAAAAACACATACACTCTACTACCCAAAAAAATGACCGGAGTCATCAATCACTGGTCATTAATATCACTTAATATCAATGAACTCAACTCACCTATAAAGAGGCACAGACTTAGAAATTGGATACGAAAACAGGATCAAACATCCTGCTGTTTACAAGAAACACACCTCAATCACAAAGACAGACACCTACTCAGAGTAAAGGGTTGGGAAAAGGTTTTCCAAGCAAATGGACCTAAGAAACAAGCAGGTGTGGCCATTCTAATATCTTACAAAATCGACTTCAAACTAAAATCAATCAGAAGAGATGGAGATGGACATTTTATACTCATAACAGGAACAATTCATCAGGAAGAAGTCTCAATCTTGAATATCTATGCCCCTAATATAAAGGCACCCACATATGTAAAAGAAACTCTTCTAGAACTCAAGGCAGTCATCAAACCACACACACTAATAGTAGGAGACTTCAACACTCCTCTCTCACCAATGGACAGGTCAATCAGACAGAAAACTAACAGAGAAATAAGAGATTTATTGGAGGTATTGAATCAAATGGACTTAACAGACATCTATAGAACACTCCACCCAAATAGGAAAGAATACACCTTCTTCTCTGCAGCTCATGGAACCTTCTCGAAAATTGACCACATACTTGGTAACAAAGCAAACTTCCACAGATACAAAAAAATATTAGTAACCACCTGTGTCTTTTCAGATCACCATGGATTAAAATTACAATTCAACAATAATGCTACCCCCAGGAAGCCAACAAACTCACGGAAGTTGAACAGTCAACTACTGAATCACCCCTGGGTCAAGGACGAAATTAAGAAAGAAATTAAAGTCTTCCTTGAATTTAATGAAAACAAAGACACAACATATTCAAACCTATGGGACACTATGAAAGCAGTGCTAAGAGGAAAGTTCATAGCACTAAGTGTCCACTTAAAGAAAACGGAGAAAGCACACATTTTCATTACATTACATTAATTTCATTACATTAACACAATTGTTAATGTTTCATAACATTAACACAATTGTTAAATTGGAGACTTAACAACACACTTGGAAGCTCTAGAAAAAAAAAGAAGCTGATTTACCCAGGAGGAGTAGAAGACTGGAAATAATCAAATTGAGGGCTGAAATCAACAAAATAGAAACACAGAAAACAATCCAAAGAATCAATGAATCAATAAGCTGGTTCTTGGAGAAAATCAACAAGATTGACAAACCCCTATCCAAACTTATCAAACGGCAGAGAGAGAACCTGCAAATTAATAAGATCAGAAATGAAAAGGGGGACATAACCACAGACACAGAGGAAATTCAGAGAATCATTAGATCTTACTACGAAAGTTTATATGCCACAAAGTTGGAAAATGTAAAAGAAATGGACATTTTTTTAGATAAGTACCATATACCAAAGTTGAACCAAGACCAGGTGAACAATCTAAATAGACCTGTTAGTCGTGAAGAATTAGAAGCTGTTATCAAAAATCTCCCTACCAAAAAAAGCCCAGGATGAGATGGTTTCAATGCAGAATTCTACCAGAACTTCCAGGAAGAGCTAATACCTATACTCCTTAATATATTTCACAATATAGAAACAGAAGAGTCACTGCCAAACTCCTTTTATGAAGATACAGTCACCCTAATACCAAAACCACACAAAGACACAACCAAGAAAGAGAATTACAGGCCAATCTCACTCATGAACATCGATGCGAAAATTCTCAATAAAATACTGGCAAACCGAATCCAAGAACACATTAGAAAAATCATCCATTATGATCAAGTCGGCTTCATCCCAGAGATGCAGGGCTGGTTCAACATACGCAAATCTATCAATGGAATCCATCATATAAATAAACTGAAAGAAAAAAAAAACCATATGATCATTTCATTGGATGCTGAAAAAGCATTTGACAAAATTCAACACCCATTTATGATAAAGGTGTTGGAGAGACTGGGGATACAAGTATCATACCTAAATATAATAAAAGCAATATACAGCAAGCCGACAGCTAACATCAAATTGAATGGAGAGAAACTCAAAGCCTTTCCACTAAAATCAGGAACACAACAAGGCTGTCCACTCTCTCCATACCTCTTCAATATAGTGCTTGAAGTTCTAGCAATAGCAATAAGACAACATAAGGAGATCAAGGGGATTCTAATTGGAAAGGATGAAGTTAAACTTTCGTTATTTGCTGACGATATGATAGTGTACATAAGTGACCCCAAAAACTCTACCAAAGAACTCCTACAGTTGATAAACACCTTTAGTAACGTGGCAGAATACAAGATCAACTCCAAAAAATCAGTGGCCCTCCTATACACAAAGGATAAAGAAGCGGAGAGGGAAATCAGAGAAACATCACCTTTCATGATAGCCACGAATAGCATAAAATATCCTGGGGTTACTCTAACCAAGGAAGTGAAAGACCTATTTGACAAGAACTTTAAGCCTTTGAAAAGAGAAATTGAGGAGGATACCAGAAAATGGAAAGACCTCCCTTGCTCTTGGATTGGGAGAATCAACATAGTAAAAATGGCAATTCTACCAAAAGCAATCTATAGATTCAATGCAATTCCCATCAAAATTCCATCAAACTTCTTCACAGACCTTGAGAGAACAACAATCAATTTTATATGGAAAAGCAAAAAACCCAGGATAGCCAAAACAATCTTATACAATAAAGGAACTTCTGGAGGCATTACCATCCCTGACTTCAAACTCTATTACAGAGCTACAGTATTGAAAACAGCTTGGTATTGGCATAAGAACAGAGAACTCGACCTATGGAATCAAATAGAAGACCCGGATACTAACCCTCAAACCTATGAACACCTAATTTTCGACAAGGGAGCTAAAGGTATCCAATGGAAGAAGGAAAGCGTCTTTAACAAATGGTGCTGGCATAACTGGATGTCAACCTGTAGAAGAATGAAAATAGATCCATATCTATCACCATGCACAAAACTCAAGTCCAAATGGATTAAAGACATCAACATCAATCTGTCCACTTTGAACCTGATAGAAGAGAAAGTGGGAAGTAGTCTACAAGATATAGGCACAGGAGGCAACTTCCTAAGTAGGACCCCAGTAGCACAGACAATAAGAGAAACAATGAATAAATGGGACCTGCTGAAACTGAGAAGCTTCTGTAAAGCAAAGGACACTGTCAGTAAGACAAAAAGGCTGCCTTCTGACTGGGAGATCTTCACCAACCCTCATCAGACAAAGGTCTGATCTCCAGAATATACAAAGAACTCAAGAAACTAGACACTAAAACTCTAATTAACCCAATTAAAAAATGGGGTACTGAACTGAACAGAGAATTCACAACAGATGAACTTCGAATGGCCAGAAGACACGTAAGGTCATGCTCAAACTCCTTTGAGATACCATCTTACACCTGTCAGAATAGCCAAACTCAAAAACACCAATGATAGCCTATGCTGGAGAGGATGTGGGGTGAGGGGAACACTCTTCCATTGTTGGTGGGAACGCAAACTTGTGCAGTCACTGTGGAAATCAGTGTGGCGGTTTCTCAGGAAACTGGGAGTCAACCTCCCTCAGGACCCAGCAATTCCACTCTTCGGAATATACCCAAGAGATGCCCTATCGTACTACAAAAGTGTTTGTTCAACTATGTTCATAGCTGCACTATTTGTAATAGCCAGAACCTGGAAACAACCTAGGTGCCCCTCAATAGAAGAATGGTTAAAGAAGGTGTGGAACATATATACATTAGAGTTTTACTCAGCGGTAAAGAACAATGACATCTTGAATTTTGCATGCAAATGGATGGAAATTGAAAACGCTTTACTGAGTGAGGTAAGCCAGATGCAAAAAGAGGAATATGGTATGTACTCACTCATAAGTGGATTCTAGCCATAGTTAAAGGTCTTTCGGTCTATAATTAGTGATTCTAGAGAAGATAGATAAGAAGGTGAACCTGAAGAAAATTTATATAGTTATCCTCGTGGATAATAGAACTAGGCAAGATTGCCAAGCAAAGTCGGGTGCATGGGGGGTGGGGTGGTGGAAGTAAGGGAAGATGGTTAGGGTGAGGGGAGAGGGCGAGAACTGGGGATGGCTTGGGGGAATGGGAGGAGGGAGGGAGGAAGGATGGTTATGAGAGCAGGGAAGTTTATATCGCAACTAAGAGAGCCATTCTAGGGTTTGCAAGAGACTTGATTCTTGAGGGCTTCCCAGTAAAAATTAAATAAAAAAATAAATAAATAAATAAAAAGAAAAATAAAAAAAAAGAAAAAGAAAACGCTTTACTGAGTCAGGTAAGCCAGACCCAAAAAGAGGAATAAGGTATGTATTCACTCATAAGTGGATTCTAGCCATAATTAAAGGTCTTTGAGCCTATTATTCGTGATCCTAGAGAAGCTAAATAAGAAGGTGAACCTGAAGAAAATTCAGGTAGTTTTTCTCCTGAAGATTGGAAATAGACAAGAAGAGTTCCAGGTAACCAAGGGTGCATGGGGGGTTGGGAGGGTAGTTGGAAGGGTAGGAAGTTAGAGAGCAGGGAGCAGGGGAGGAATGGGAAATGCTCAGAGGACTGGGAGTGGGGGAGGGAGGAAGGATAGATATGGGTTCAGGGAAGAATATATCTCAACTATGGAAGTCAGTTTAGGGTTTACTAGAGACTTGAATGTAAATGGGATCCCAGGTCCAAGGAGAGATCCCCAGATTGTTCTCTGGACAGAGGAGAGGGTGCCTGAACTGGCCTTGGCCCATAACCATACTGATGAATATTTTGCTTATCACCATAGATCCTTCATCTGGCAATAGATGGAGATAGAGATGGGGTCCCACGATGGAACACTGGACTTAACTCCCTAGGTCCAACCGAGAAGCAGCAGGAAGAAGAACGTGAACAGGGAGGGCAAGATCAGAGGGAACCTTCATCTGGCGATGGATAGCGATGCAGACGGAGACCCACATTGGAGCACCGGACTGAGCCCCCCAAGGTCCAAAGGAGGAGCAGAAGGAGGAAGAACATGAAAAAGCAAATCAGAACGTCAAGGGGAGCGATCACCCACTGATACAAGACGACTGATCTAATGAGAGTTCACCAAGGCCAGTTGACTGGGACTGAAGGAGCGCTTGATCCAACCAGATTCTCTGGAGGAGGCTGGATTCTCTGAATGTGGCTGGCCCGAAGTCTTTCTAAAAAGCCATTGACAATGACTCTGGAACTTGTTTCCTCTGCATATTCTGGATTTTTGGGGATCCAGTCTGATTAGATACTCACCTTCCTGGTCCTGGAGGGAGCGGGGAGGAACTTGAACTACCCACAGGGCAGGAAATCCTGACTGCTCTTAGGGATGAAGAGGAAAGAGAAGAGGGAGTGGGGGGAGTGGGAGGGTGTTGGGAGGAGGGGCGAAAATGGAAACTTTTATATTTTAATAAACTTTGAAAGAAAAAAGAAGCACTTCAAAGAAATAGTTTCTTTGTTGATACTTTCAGAATAATTACTATATATTTACTCAACAATTAAATAAAACATACATTAACATTATATACAAGTAATGTTATATTTATAGATAAATTTAGTGTATATTATCCAAAAATATTAGAATCAGATTTATTTCAGATTCCTGATGTTTTGTGACATTTTCATACACAATTAGTTATCTTGAACTTGGAATTTGACTTTAAACAAAGGTCAGTGGGGTCACCTGTACCACTTATACACATAGTCAAAAGGTAAATTTATACATTTTAAATGACTTTGAAACAAAGCATAGTCTTTAGTCTCTAGTTGTAAATATGAGTGAGGACTGGAGGATGTGGCCACTAAGGCACAGGGACTAAAACAAAAGAGGGGGGGACTGTAGAGTTCAAGAGAAAAATACCATGAATTATCATAAGCACATGGTATTACCTACAATGTCAAATACTGAAGAGGCAGAAACAAGGAAGGTCACTAGAACCCAGGAGTTCAGAGGCAGTGTGAGCCAAATAGGAGGAAAAAGATGGAGAAGAAGGAAAAGAGAAAGGTGTAGAAAGGAGAGAAGGTAGAAGGCAATAAGGAAGGGACAACAATGCGACCAACGAAAGCAAAATAGAGATTTAGCAAACTATGTTTTCATTAACATTCTCTCTGTAACTTTTCCATTCTTCTATAGGCTCTGCAAGTGAGATAGCTCAAGTACAACTGCATCAGTTGGTGTCAGTCTTGTAAATGTCCATGACAGACATGATACATAGCACAAACAGTTTTGTTCATATAAAAGCCACATGAGAATTCAGTGTTAAGTATGATAAGTGTTTTACTATGCCATGGGTGAATACAATATGTATGAATACATGTGATTATATGTGAAGATTTTAACTGAGTATGATACATTACCATATTTATATATGACTCAAAATCAACATATGTGATTGTATTGATTATTTTAACTGAGTATGAACATGCTCTTTTTTTACACTGTAAACAACAATGTCAGTCTAATGTAAGGTCATATTGCCTGGTTACACATGTGGTTATATATGTTTGTGTAAGTACACTCTCAGGATGTTTACTAGATGACAAAATTTGCATGACAATAATCTCAAAATGTAACTGTCTTTAAGCATAGCCAGACACTGTGTGCAAAATGACCCTCACCACGACCTCAAGACCTGTAGTGCGCTACTGTTTGTTTAATTTGATGCATTCTTTACAACTGCTCCTTGTACATTGTCAAAACAAATTATAGCCCGAGTCTTGCCCGTTTAATTCATGCTTGGTGTCTTCACTCTCCAATTCATGCCTCTTTGCAAAAGAGCATTTGAAACAACAAATTATCTTCATTATAATTGAAAAAATGTTGCATTTTTGACAGCTGTTGATAGCATGAATGTAAACAAGACAAAGATAGAAGGTGATCTCAGTGCTATAACATTGGCCAGAAGTACTTGAAGTGTGTGTGAACTATTCACACATGCAGGATGTCACTAGCTTGCAGAAGAAAATGATATAAAATGAAAAAAAATTAATAATAAAAAGAATCTTTTGAAAGTGAGGGTATTATGTTTACAGTCTCAAGTACTTTAAAAGCTGTTTGAATCTGTTTCATGGAGCAGAATATTAATAGGAAAGCATTTTTCTACTGGCAGATCAGTGTGTGCTCTGAAAGGAGCCCATATTTGTGGTGTATGAAAGATATATGCTTACTTGTGTGAATGCAGTAATTTAAATAAAAAATACAAAGTTATTATTTTTAAACTATAATTAAGTTGAATAGTTTAATACAGAACAAACTTGCCAGAGCACATGAGAAATACAATTCATACAAAAACATTTTAAAATAAAACACAGAAGTGAACTCATGTTTCACTATGACCAACACATTTAAGAAAGTTTCTTTTTTCATTTGTTTTGTACAGCAAATGCTATGAAAAGGTACAGTTTGAAAGCAATGAAACTAAAGGAATTTTCCCTATTCTTGCATCTTCAACAACCATGTCACCAATAGATTCTACCTAAACATATAAAAATAAAATTATGTAAGAATACAAATTAAGTACACTTATATTTTTACATTAGAATAAAAGGAAACTTCAAAACAAGTAATGTTAGCAGTATAAAAATACTTAATTACCAAATGAATTTGTTATTTTCAAAATATATTCACGTATTAGCAAGTGATGCTATTACAGGGATCCAATTTAGCATAGAGTTACAATTACATGCCTGAAACATGTCAGTAGGTATACTTTTCACTTAACATTGTAGAACTTTTCATAATTCAAATGATTCTCTTCATAACCAAGGGACAGGGCCAGCTAGGAAATTTCAACTAATTGCCTAAGATCACATTGCTAATAAAGAATGAGCTAGGAACTAATAAAAGAACAACTTTTTAAACAGAAAGCAAAGTCATCTGGAAAGTTCACTCCCCCGCTCCCCACCACCATTTTTTTATTTTCGAGACAGGGTTTCTCTGTTGCTTTGGAGCCTGTCCTGGAACTAGCGCTTGTCGACCAGGTTGGCCTCGAATTCAGAGAGAAACACCTACCTCTGCTTCCCAAATGCTGGTATTAAAGGCATGCGCCACCACGGCCCAGCTCACTTCCCCTGTTTACACTTGTATATGACCACTAGATATGAAGCATGCACGTCTCCTCATGGCAGGGTCTTTAGATTGAGATCTTGCTTATAGATGGGCAATTGAAGCTCAGAGATTTGAATGGAGGTGGCGAAGAAGATTGTTCGTGTCTGATTCTGGCATCACGTGTCCTGCTTATGTAGCACGTTTCTTCGATCATTCTACTCTACCCTGACTTGCAACTGTCTTAGCCTCAAATCTGCTCCAATTGCCTACTTATAAAAACTTTGAGCCATCATGTGGCCGATCAGTTTTCATAATGATCTATATATAATGTCCATGTCTATCACACATGCTTCTAGATTATAATTAAATGCATTTAACCTTAAAAGAGAAAAGAAGGGATGGAGGGAGGAATGGAAGGAAAAAAGGAGGGAAGGAAGGAGGGGTATCATTTTCAATTTCCTAGTTTTCATTTTCACCAGTCTTGTCCTCATTATAAATTACACAATAACAAGGAAGCTGTGGACTTCGTATAAGTTATCATTATCTAGGAAGTTGTAGTCAGATGAAGAAACCCTCCAAAGAAACAATTTACTCCTAATGTTACAATGTTTTATTGCCCAAGTGTTTAAAGGTTAAAACCAAGACCTTTAGACACTTTTTTTCCCTCTTACTTTCTCTGAACAGCATTTAAGCAAAACAAATAGTATGGGATTTCTCTTCACATTAGAAGTGTTCAAAGAAGTATCAGATAGAAATGACAGCCTGGCCTCACTTTCCTGGTGATAGATAAGCTGACGTAGGTGCTATTGACAAAAAGTCAGTAAGAAAAGCAATAAACCTTTACTCATTTCAAACTATCACCTAAATGCTTCCTCAGCATAGCTAATTCAAGGGAGATGTGTGTTAGTTTGAAAAGTTGATCATAAACCACAAAATCGTTAATGGAACACAGATGTGGCCAGAGTGGGGGTTTCGTTCTTGCAGCGTCATCACTGTTTGTCATTAGTAGAAATGGGTGAGCACTTCCCTTGTTCATTAGGAAGAATTATTCCCTTGACGGATGATATCAATGTATCTGTAACAGTCCAATCTGCAATAATGTCAGACCAGCCCAAAAAGCTCTGATAAAAGAAATAGAGGCAGATATTTTGATAGAACACTGCACAAACCCCTGGAGAGGAGAAAGGAATGGAACTGATGCACCCAACTATCACATAACCTTCAACTGTACAATATTGCTGTTATTAAGTATTTAACTTGAGTTTGGATATTAACATAGATAATTAGACTGAATGGTGTATAGAGCACTTGCTGAAAGCAACATATTGTAAATTCCTTCCCTTTAAAGAATGATGTTATAAAAAGGATACTGGGTCAAATTAGAGTAATTTGACAATGATTTAAATTTGCAGCATGTTATATAGTCAATTATTTTTTTGTTTCTCAAAAACACTACCGGAATTCATACTGCAAATGTAGAGGAGAGCATTATGAGAGAAACTATGTCTTACGAATCATCAAAATAGATAAATCACCCAAAATGAATTCACTAATTCTGAATATCACTAAAAGTGTTCTCTTTCTTGGAGAAATAAACAAGAAGAAAACAAGTAATTACAGTAAAACCACACAAACATTGTTTTCATCATTTTATCCCTTGGTACATACATTTTACCCTACAGTACCTTTTTCTTGAATCAGGTAAGGACGGCTGCAGTCGTGGGAAAGGCACAAATGTAGATCCACAGGGAACTAGCTTTGGAGACATAATCTTCTCAGGCATTGCTCTAGAGAGAGAGATTTCCAGCCACAAACACCTTCCATCCAGGAATTTGATCAAAGAAACCAAGGTTTGAGCTTTCTCAATATTTTTAAGGATGTTTTTAAGGTGTAAACATTTCAGGCTCAGCAGCTCAGTCTAGTTTCTTTAATGCTATGTTTGATTCAGCATTGCTTGACAGACCATTAAGGAAATGTTGATGATGCAGGAAGGCCAATGTGCGGGCTAACATGATTATTTTACAGAGCACTGTTTATTCATTAATAGCAAATAAATCCTCACGATATTCTTCTCTGCTTCTTTCTCAAAATCTTTTACTTAGGTCTCTTCACTCTCAATACTCTTGGTGATTTAAAAAAATACAGAATATATAGCACTTATTTTAGAAACTGTAACCTGTAAGTTTCTGTTTGGTAAGCAAAACCAGTTAATTTTAGGAAAATCAGAATCTACTGAACTGTCTATTAACCATAAGCTTCACAATTCTGAAAAAAATAAAGCATTTATATCTTAAATACAAGCTATTAAATTGCTGAGACTTTCAAGATTCACTAAGTAGAAAATCTCCTGTGAGAATATCATAACAATGGCCTAATACTAAAATAATAAATATATACATGTCCTTATACATACCTGAATAAATTATACATAAACAATAAGAAAATTCATAAAATGCAGAATGCAGCAAATACAATTCAAATAAAATTGAAAACTGAAAATTTATATGAAAACATTGATGCAAAGATGCATGCAAATTTTTGAAGTTTTTTTTTTTGACTAAAAATGAAGAAAATGTAATTTCCCAGTAAGAGATTTCTAGATTCATTTTTTGGAAAATCAAGAGTGTGTAATAGTCCTGAAATCACAAATAACATTGTAAATATTTTGTAAAGTAAAAAATTAATAACAAAATAGGTTACTAAGTACTGCTATAGTGTAGATCTGTTTTGATAATTCACAAACTGATATACAGGGAAATTTGCCCTGTGAGAATTTGGAAAATTAAAGTGTACTATTTATTTGAAAGTTTATGGTGATTGTTTTAACTGGTCTGTTCCTCCTGTATCACGATGTTAACATAACATTTATGTAATAAAAATAAAATGTAAAATAAGACATGTGGTAGTTAATATTGACTGTCACCTTAAGAGTATCTACAATCATTGAGTAGATACCCTCCAAGAAGGAGAAATTATCTAGATAAGATTGAACTCTGAGTATGCTTATGAGGGATTATTTAGATCATGTTAATTGTTAAAGAAAAATCCACACTAAATGTGAGCAGAACCATTTTTTTGGCTGGTTTCCAAACTGAAAATCAAGAAGCAGGGAATTTCTTTTTGCTTACTGGCTGTTGATGTAATAAGGAATTACAGCAAGGTTCTCCACAGAGAAATCCCACAGTTTCTCAGTCT